>NC_142028.1:51998230-52245730 GCF_982192425.1 Myodes glareolus
GATGGTGCTGAGTGTGACAGGTTTGCTTTGCTGTGCGCTCTGTAGGTTCTTGGTTAATTGTGGGAAGATTTTGGCTATGGAGCCATGGCAAGCCCTTACAGGAATGGCGGGGGGGGGGGGGGCAGGCCCTTTCAAGTGAGTTTATTAAGGGAAGTTGTGATTACTGACTCACAGTGTGGTAATGTGTGCCACTGGTTCATTCTCATTCTCTCTCTCTCTCTCTCTCTCTCTCTCTCTCTCTCTCTCTCTCGTGTGTGCACACGCGCATGCTTTTTCATATGTGTGCAGGTACATATGTATTTATATATGCATACGTGTAGAAGCTAAAGAACAACTTTGGGTGTGTTTCCTCAGATTCCATCTGCTTTTTATGTTTATTTTGGGGTACGGGGTCTCTTACGGGTCTGGAATTCACCAGTGGGCTAGGCTGGGGATCACTGAGCCTCTAGGGGCTGCCAGTTTCTCCCCATTCAGCACTGTGGTTATGAAAGTGTGCCACAGCGCCCAAGTTTATTGTTTTTTTAATTTGGGTTCCTGGGGTCAAACTCCAGACCTCATACTTGTAAGCCTAGTGCCTTACTGACTGAGCCATCATCCCCAGCCCAGCCTCTGGGTCTTAGCATGAGACCCTCAGGTACGCCATCATACTGTTGTGTCGCCTCATGCTGTTGGCTCAGACTCTGTCCCCAGGAAGACCTTGGCATTCTCTAGAGTTCACAAGCCTGAAGAGCGTCCTTCATTCTGTAACATGGGGCCAGCTGGACGCCATGTAGAAGACACGATGCAGACTTCCTTCTCCCCATAGTGAGGGCCGCTGTAGTGGAAGATGCCAGGAGATGGAGGGCATCTGCAAAAGCTGCTGGGGCCCAGTGTGTGCATGAGATGGGGGAGCATATTTTCCGGTCTGTAGTGAAGCCCTCTTCAGTAGGGAGCTGAAATTCACCTGCTCGAGTATTTTTGCATAAGTCCGAGAATAAAATGGTTATGATTGATGAAGCACCCAGTATATGTCTAACTGGAACTTGGACTAGAGGGACTTTTAAATCACCCAAATGAAAGATTGCATTATCATGAGCATTAATATGTAACAGTTAAGTGTGTCATTGCTGATCCTGAGTCCTGGCATTCACGGGATTTGGGGAGGCCAGCCAACCAAAAAGGAGACACTTTCTGGCAAACGCCAGTCCTGGCAGAGGTATAACCAGTAAATATGCCTCTGTGTGTGTGTGTGTGCGCGCGCACCCAGTTGCCTGTGCACAAATGTGTAAGCGTGTGTGTGAAGGACAGAGGACAACCTCAGGTGCTGGTTCTGCACAACTGTCCTCTTCATTTTCTTGAGTGGTCTCTCACTGTTGTGGAGCTCACGAGGTAGGCTAGACTGGCTGGCCAGTGAGTCCCGGGGATTTTCTTTTCCACCTTCCAGTGCTGGGATGGTAAGCGTGCAGCCCATGCCCAGCTTTCTTACATGGATTCCAGGGATTCGATTCTGGTCCTTGCACTTGCAAGACAGCACTTCCCTAACGGAGCCAGCTCCCCAGTCCTCGTAAGTCCTAGTGCTTAGGACTCTAGGCAAGGTAAATTTTGCTTGTTGAGATGGGGTTTCTCTGTGTGGCCCTGGCTGTCTAGGAGCTTGAGTTGTAGACCAGGCTGGCTTCAAACTCAGAGATTCACCTGCATCTGTTTCCCAAGTGCTAGGATTAAAGGCGTGTGCCACTACTGCCCTGCTACACGGATTATTGCATTTATTCCATGTATATGAATGTTTTACCAGAATGTATGTATGGGTGTCATATTTGTGCCTGGTACTTGTGGGGCTCAGAAGAGGGTGTCACACCCCCTGGAACTGGAATACAGATGGTCTTTAGCCACCATGTGTGTACCAGGAAACCTAGTGTACTTAACCACTCTCCAGTTGTGGTGAGGGGCCTCAAAGGGAAGCCCTGGTGTTCTCATTGTGAAGGAACAAGTAAGATCAAAATAGAAGAAATGATTTCCAATGAGAAGTAGGAAGAGCGTGAGGAAATAACTGCAAACAGTAACTGATTAAGGGCATGGAATGGAGTTGCTTGAGTGTTCGGATTTTTTTTTTTAAACATTCTTGTTATCACTAACATGATGGAGAAATCATTACCTTGGATTCATAGAAAGCCAATTTAAAATGACAGAAATTGAGTCATCCTTACCTTTTAAAAATATTTATTTTTATTTTTGTGTATGAATGTTTTTGTGTGTGTGCCTGTTTGTGTGCCAGTGTGTAATACCCCAGAGGCCAGAAGAGGGCATCAGATCCTTTGGAACTAGATGAATAGATAGTTGGGAGCTGCTGTGTGGGTGCCAGGAACCTATCCCAGGTTCAAGGAGTGCTCTTACCTGCCAGGCCATTTCTCCAGCCTCATCTTTTTATATATTTTTATTATACTTTTAAAATTTATTTGTATGTGTGTTATCTCTGGGTGTGCCTTGTGTGTGTGGAAGCCAAAAGCTGTTGTCAGATTCCATGGGCCTGGAGTTACAGGTGTGGGTGCTGGGAATCCAACTCCGGTCCTTTGCAAGAGCAACAAAAGATCTTTCCCACTGAACCATCTGTCCCGCTCCCGTTCTTTTCTATCCATCACAGACTGAAGTGTTTTCCTTCAAATAACACAGAGTATTTATCAATAGAAAAAAAAATGTGTCCTTTATGCAAAAAAAAGTTTTTAAAGTCATAATTTACCTCTTGTCAAAATCCAGGAGAAATTCAGCATTGGAAGCAAACCCCCTTGCATACTGCTACTGTATAAAATTCGTGCATTACTTCTATATCTAAGTATTTAATTGCATATTTATTTTTTAAAGAGTTTCTAAATTTATTTAATTTTATTTTATGTACATTGGTGTTTTGTTTGTGTGGGTGTTGGATCCCCTGGAACTGTAATTTCAGGCAGTTGTGAGCCGCCATGTGGGTGCTGAGAACTGAGCCTGTATCCTCTGAAGAGCAGGTGGTGCTCTAACAGCTGAGCCGGCTCTTCAGCCCTTAATTGCATATTTAAATGAGTAAATATCTTCTGCGTAGCTTTTTTTGTGTCTATTCTGTTTATTTACTTAATGGATTTCTCTTTCTTTTTCTTTTTCTTTTTTTTTTAAAGATAGGGTCTTACTCTGTAGCTCTGGCTATCCTGGAACTCAATATATAGAACAGGCTGACCAGAACTCACAGAAATCCACCTTCCTTTGCCTCCTGAGTGCTGAGATTAAAGGTGTGTGCCGCTACTCTGGCCTTAATGGTCTTTATACTGTAGATGAATTCCACTTCTTGGAGGCTGGGGATATTTAGATGGCCCTTCATTTTCTTCGTCTGCTGGTGGTCAATTTGACTGACAGCAGGGGCGGTGTTGAAGGTTTTGCCAGTGCTGCCAGCTGCCATTTCCATGCAGGAAACACAGTGTCAGATGCCAAAGGCCTGTCTCTTCACCTTGGTCTTACCACAGAAGGTGCAAATATATTTAGTGTGCTGGCTGATTTTGGTTCCTCACCATTTTCCAGAGGAGGGCTGCATTGCAGGCCTGGTCTTTCCTAAGGATTTTACTGCATTTAGCCCGTGTAACTATGAACTAGTCTTGAACCTGTAAGTTATTTGGCATTTTTGGGATAGTGTGCCCCACAGTATTCTAGGGTGGCCTCAAACTAATTATGCAACTCAAGCTGACCTTGAACTCAGGGCAGTCCTCCTGCTTTGGCTGGAGAGTATTGATTTGGCATAGTTAGTTACTGCTTTTTGTGTGTAACTATTACCACCAAGCACAGTGTGTCACTATAGTACACAAGCTAATTCATGCTTTGTAGGGGGTGGGGAGTAAAACAATAGATTAGTGGATAATCTGGCTGGCCAAACATGAGAACCAGAGTTTGAATCCCAGACTTGGCTGTGCGTGGGCCTGTAACTCTGTGTGGGCATTTGGAGGGGACCACGACAGGAGGATCACTGAGGCTTCCTGGCAGTTTCAGATCCAGTCAGAAGACTTCGTTCTCAAAAGAGTAAGACAGAGAATGATAGAGACACAGCACCCGACACACGTCTCTGGACCCAACATGCCACAGGTGCGCACACCTGCACATGCATGCGTGTGTACCACACACAATCACACATTATTCAATGAGGATACAACTGAATAAAGTGTTTGAGGATTTTGTTGAGAGGAGAGAGAAACCTAAGAAAAGACATTTTGTGAGTCCCTTGCAAGGAGAGTTCTCTCTAGGGGATTTGACAGCACCCGTGTAATTCAGAACACTGAATGTTGGCATGGCTGCTGTTCACAGTGGTCACCAGTTACTGAGCCCTTCCTATGTCCCTGGAAAGGATTTAGACACATACCATGTTTTTTATTTCTTGCTATCACCTAGTGAGGTTGTGGCTATTTCTGTTACTTAAATATTCTAGATGGGAAATTGAAGGTTCAGAGAGATCACGTTACTTTCTCAAGGTCGCACAGCTTGAACTTAGAAAGGCAGGCCAGGTGATGGTTCAGAAATGACCTGGGAGGTCCCTGAACTCTCTTTAGTACTTTGCCGGCTGCATCAGTGTATAGCCAGCCAGTAAGGTGGCTTTTGTTTGCTTGGTTTTTGACCTATACCTTTTCACCAGTACCCATGATGCTGTTTTTTTTCTTTTTCTTTTCTTTTTTGTTCTTTTTCTTTCTTTCTTTTCTTCTTCTTTTTTTTTTAACTTGCTCCTCTTCCTGTTGTGGTACAACTTGGAGGAAGTTGCACACGCTGAATACTGTGGCCACAGCCTTTTCACTCAGGCCCAAAGACAGACCGCACTGAAGAGAGACCTTGCACACTCGTGATGCGGCTGCCTGCTGGCTTCTTTCCTGGGCTGTGTGTGTGCATTGGGGCATTCACAGCCATGGCAGGCCTAGCTGGAGATGCCTCTGTTCTGTTATCTCTAAATAATCCTGCTGTGTGCACTTTGCCTTGGGAGACGCAGACCATGGCCTCCGCTTCCCAGATAGGGCGCCAGCAGCAGAATAAAGGACCAGCCACACTGTGCGCAGCTTGCAGGAACCAGTGAGGTCATGGGGACTCATGGAACATGGGTGACCCCAGAACAGCCACGACACTGAAAAGTCTCAGCCTAGTCCCCGTGATGACTGTCCTGTAGGTGCATAAATGGAGCCCCATTTCAGGTAACCTACTACACTGTGTACCCGCCAGCCCCTTCAGAGACCCTGAGACCCTATCCAGCTGGGGTCAGATTACATTTGGCTGGCAGTGAGCTCCAGGCAGGGGTGTTTGAGAACTCAGCACCTAATGACCCTCCTGCTACCTCCTTGTCTGAGGAAATATCAATAAGAACTTTTGAGTCTCTCAAGGGTAGTCATTGCTTCTCTGTTAAGGATGGTAATGAGTGCTGTAACCGGAGGACAGCCTTCCACAACAGGCCCTAGCATGGTCCAAGTGTCCGCTCTTCCATGCTAGACCAGGAAGTCTGGATCACTCAGTCAGAGGTGACTGTCACTGTTTCTGGGAGATGTGCGTGCTGGTCTCCCTACTGTGCGTGCTGGTCTCCCTACTGTGCGTGCTGGTCTCCCTACTGTGCGTGCTGGTCTCCCTACTGTGCGTGCTGGTCTCCCTACTGTGTGTCAGGCTTGGTGCGACAGCTGTGGCTCCAGGGTGCTTTCTGTCGTTTCACTCTGCTTTGGTTCGTTTGTGTCCAACACTGAGATAATCATGGTACCTTCCAGAAGGATGATTGGCAGGCTGTGTCTTCGAAGGCCTCGAATGGCACTGATGTGTGGCAGGGAGGGGGCTCCCTGTCTGCATTTGAGATGCTCTAAAGACTGAGACCGTGTTCTGCAGTGACAGTTTCTACCAAACCTGCCAAGCTGCTGAAATGGTTAATAGCACATTATTACCCTGGTTCCCTCCAGGAAGTGACTTTTCTCATTCTTGGGTCCTAGGACGTGTCAGTTATTATGTGCCCACAGCAGTCTTCCTTAATAGAAAACTTCAGCAGTAGCCGTATCTATAAGGATATTTATCATGTACTTACCAAGAAGTCTGAAGGAAGGCAGCCCCTAGACTGATCTGGTACCTCAGTGTGTCTGATTGTTAGGCTCACGGCCACAAGATGGCTACATAGACACCAGGCGTCGACTTCCTTCACTGTGACATTTAAAGGCTCAGAGTGAGTGGGGAGACAGCTGTCAGTCACTGAGGCAGAGGATTTCATCACATGCCCTTTTCTTTATCAAAGGAGGAAGCCTTCCCAGGCATTGCCCCGTACGTCTCCAGGCAGGACTAAGCTAGATAACGTTACAGTTTGAGTGAGCAATCCCCCCTCCCCACCTAGAGGTCATGTGTTTGAGTACTTGGTACCCAGCTGGTAGAACTATTGGAGAAGCTATAGCCATTTAGAAGGTGGCTACTTGGTGGACGAAGTATGTCATTGAGGGCGACCCCCTCTTTCTCTTCTCTGAGTGCTTCAAGGCTGCCAGTGTCGCATGACCATGGATCGTGCTGCTGTTGCTGGAATGGGAATACAAACCCAGATAAAACCCATTCTCCATAATTTACTCTGGTCAGATATTTGGTTTCAAAAGCTTACAAAGTAACTAAGACAGATGACCATTCCTAACTACAGAGGGAGTTGGGGGACACAGACTGGCATCTTACTCTAGGAGTGGGAAACAGGTGAGAAGGAAGAGAGTTGCCAAGTAGCCACACGTCTGTGTATGGAGAGAGAGAGAGAGAGAGAGAGAGAGAGAGAATGAACAGTGCCCATTTTGCAGTTATTTGCAGTGGCAGTGAATTTTGGGGTTCCCACATCATCATGGAAACAGGAATTTCTTGGATTCAGGGTCATGTGATTGCCTGCTACGGACTGCCCTCATCTCTGTTGCAGTGTTTATCATTCCCCAAGAAAACACTTCCTAGATGGCTCACAGACCAGGATGTCTCACACTCTGCACTTGGCATTGTGTGTGACCCCAGGCCCATACCTGTGACCTCTGATTCTAGATTTCTCATTGCAAAAGACCCCCCTGGTCTGGTGTATCTGTAACATTATGGGGGCTGGTTTGACAGTCGCCTTGCTCCTTCTTCAGTACTCAGCTTTGTCCTTGTGATGAGATGTCCATCCTACCTTGATCTCCAGTGCAATGTTCCCCCATCAATGTGTGCATGTCCTGCAAAGAAGAGACGGCGTGTAGGCATGTTACTGCTTAACCTTGTGTCATGTTACTCATGTTTTATGGAAAAAATAATGGGCTCCTTTAGTTGATGAAAGTGGAATTTTCTGCAGGATTCTGAACCGTGTGCAACTATATCCAAAGAGCAATCGGAACAGCTTTCTTTTTCCTCCAGCCCTCTGTTGTTGCTTTTTAAGACATAAATAGCATAGGCTGGCTTTGAACTGTCCATGTAGACAAGGATGTTCTTGAACTTCTGATCCTCTTGCCTCTGCTTCCTGAGCAGTAAGGTTCACATGGTGTGTGAACCACCATGTCCAGTTCTACATAATACTAGGGCTTGAACCCAGGCTCTAGTTAGTGCATACTGGGTCAGCATTCTACTGGCCAAGCTGCATCTTCAGCCCCACAAGTAGCTTTGCAGCTAGATTTTTTTTTTTAAGATTGATGGATTGATTTTATGTATGTGAGTGCTCTCTCTGCATGTATGCCTTTATGCCAGAAGAGGGCATCAGATCCCACTATAGATGGTTGTGCCACCATGTGGTTGCTGGGAACTGAATTCCAGACCCCTGAAAGAGCCTACAGTGCTTTTAACCACTGAGCCATCTCTTGCAGCTAGATTTTTAAAGTCATCTCTAGAGCCAAGCATTGTACATGTACACCTGTGATCTCTGCACTCAAGGAGCAGAGACAGGAGGAGTCCAGCTTAGGCTGCATAGTGAGATCTTACCTGTTGGAGGCAGGGGAGGGCCCCAGTGCTTCCTGGAAAACCTAGCAAACCCTCACATAGCTGTGGATGAAGAAGCCTGTGCCATGCCATGCCCTTGTTTCTGCTCCCCCCCCCCCCGCCTTCCTCCTGCCTCACTTTCTTTCTTGAATGAACAGAACCATGGGGGTAGTTTGGATGATGTTTCAGTAGCCAGGACATCAAACTAAACAGTGGGGTCTGCCAGTGGCTCTCTCTCCTTTCTGGCAAGTGAGTGGGTGTTGATACAATGTCCTGGGTTTGAAATCCCAGCCAGAGTTAGTTGTCAATCTGGACTCTGCCCCTTAGCTGCTGTGTGGTCGACAGCAGGTTATTTGACCTCTCGGTGCCTTGTTCTCCTTTGTAAAATGGGAACGATGACAGAATGTGCCTTCCAGGGTCACCGTGGAGATGAAATGGTACCATGCCTGCTGTATAAGAGTGACTGGTTACTGTTTTTCTGAAGTTACTATGGTTTCTAGTCCCAAGAAAGGCTGATGAATTGAGCAGGCCACAGAGACCAAATCAAGACTTTGATAGGGAGGATAGCCTGAACTGGAAACCAGGGAGCACGCAGAGCCCCATGGCTGCCCTTCTGGCATTGTCGCTTCTGTAAGGTCCCCTTCCTGCTCACCTCATTGGGTGATTTTCCTGCACACTGTCATCTGTCCCCTCCATAGGGTGTGGTGAAGTGCACACATACCCTCCTGTATTTTTACTGTTTCTACCTCTAGAGTTGATGGTGTTGGGCATTAGGTAGTTAAAAAATAATAATAATATGTTTGAGTTAATAGCTGAACTCGTCAGAATTGCCCAAGGGTTGTTGACCCTTAAACACAAACTTCCATGGCCATGGATGTTGTGTGCCAGCTGCTTGCTTCTCACTTTGTAACCTAAAGTAAATCACTAACCCAAGATTCAGTTTGCCATGCCCATGAAACAGGGAAAATACTCTAAGAATGACTGTCCGGGGTGGTTGTCTTCTGCTTCAGTGGGGCATCGGATAAATGATGCTTGTTAGCATCATCATATTATAGCAGCCTGGATAAAATAGATGTGCTGTACGGATTGCTTTCTTCTCCTTGGCTTCTCCCTGTAAGATGCAGCAATGCTGGTTCAACGCATACTGTTCAGGGCATACGCATTAGTATTGAGATCAGTACATTCACATTTCCAGAATTGTATGTCTTCGAGGATAATTGTACAATGTCTCCAGGGAACTGAGATTTTGGTGTGCTGTAAGTAATATCTGTTCAGGCAGTGGAAATTTTATGTGATTGACAATGGAAAATGTGTCTGTATCTACATCTGTATGTAATTTATGTATGTGTGTGTATATATCTGTATCTAATTTTTGTATGTGGGTTTTGAGAACAAACATACATATGCCTGTGTTTATATGTACGTTTGTTATTTATACATGGCATATATTTTATAAAGTACATATAATGTATATTTTATATTTGAATATATATTGATTTTAAGTAGACATATAAATATAACTTTTTAATATTTGCATTTATTATATACATTCTATATATTTTACGAAGCATGTATATAATACTCTAGTACTTGTATGTACTTCTGTGTTTTGTACATATCCATAGATTTGTTTGTATAAATGCTTATGTTGTGTGTTCATATGTGTATGTATAATATTTATATGTATATGTTGTATGTATATGTATGTTATAGCATGCATTTGTGTGTATGTGTTATGTGTTTTGTAAGTAAGTGTGCTTATGGTGTGTATGTGCATTGTATATATGTATATATGTGCATGATTGTGCTCTGTGTTTTGTGTTATGTGTGTTATATATTATGTGTATTGTATGTATGTGTACGTGTATATATTTATGTGTGCATGTGTTATCTGTATGCATGTGCTATGTGTATATGTTGACTACATGTTTGTATATGGCATACTGATTGAATATGGCTTCTGGTATATAACAGCCTGAGTTCAGATCCTGTCTTTATTCCTTCTAAGCTGTGTGACCACAGCAACATAACCTGCCTCTTAACCATCAGTCATGCTGTGTCTACCTCACCCCTGGTGTGAGCCAGGTACTTGTTCATCCACACCAAGGGTCGCTTCTTCTTGACTTGAGCCATGACCACCAGGGACTACCTCATCTGCCTCAACTGTCCTTTGTTGTGATCATCTTGAGGTCTTCTGATTGTGGGTCCTGACTCACTGGCAGACAAGGGAATATAGTTGGGGGTCAGGTCCTAAAGCTTCTGTGAGATCCCAGTGAGTTCAAATGTACGTGGTCGTGGTTTGTTGCTTCTGTGTTTTCAGTTTGCATTCTCATGAAGATTCATATACTTTACAGAGTTGGAGAGCTACATTCAAAAAGCCTTATTTGTTTTGAGTTCTTGTATTGTACCATGCAGTTGTGGGGACTCAAGGTCAACCTCAGGTAGCTGGCTAATAAAGGAATTTTTTCTTTTTCTGTTTTGCTTTGTTTTGCGTTTTGCTCCTGTTATGACATGCACAGGAGGCCTGTTCCCTGCAAGCATTCTTAGAACTGAGCTGTGCTCTGGCGAGCAGCCCTGTACCACTCTGTTTGGCCTCTGCAGCCTTCTCTACTTTGCAGGGACAAGCCCTGTGCATGATTTTTAAAACTTGAGCCAGCCAGGGCAGACTTTTCACTATTCCAGTAATTTCTTCAGAACACTTGCAGTTAAATGTGCCCTTCTGGGTGTCTCCTCCCATCAGCAAACTAGTAGTGGCCAGAAGAGAAGGCACTGATTAGTCAGAAGTGTCTGATGACTCCCCAGTCAAAAGCTGGATGTTTGAAAGCAGCCCTTATCCAGGACTTGCCGTGTAGAGTAGACATCCCTGCAATAAACATCACAGAGCTCATGCCAGGCAAGCAGCAGCCAGCCACCAGCCAGTCCTCTGCTTCCCTTTGGTTTTGAGTGACGGTGACTTGGTGAAGAGCCCATGCGTGGCATTGCCTGCATTTTGCCTCCGGAGCATATTGCAGCCCTGGGCTTGATTGTATCGATAGCAGCGGCATTGGCACACCTCTGCTGGCTTCCCTGCAGGCCTGAAACCCCGGTCTTTCCCCTAGAGGGGAGATAAATGGCCTTCTCACTTCCAAGATCAATGTGTGACAGAGGAAGCCATCTGGCATATGTCCCACTGCCCTTTTTCCCTGCCCAAGGAAGAGGCACACTGGAGGCAGAAGGTCACGGCTCCAGCAAGCGCTGCTCTCCCTCGGAAGCCTCCCTAATCATGGATAGGGAATACCACAAGACCCAAACACCTGACAGAGATCTCTCCCTCTCTCTCTTGGTGAGATTTCCCATCAGAACAGAGTTGCAGAATAATACATAATAAAAATGAGTTTTGAATAAAATTATAAGTTTGAGTGTTCTGCATAATACTTTCCCGAATATTGGATAGATTTCTTTTTTTAAAGATGCCTGCACTGAGATCACTGGCCCATTTCAATTTTTATTGAAACAAATAAACCCAATAAAAACACTTAGGCTGATAGCCCTAGCTCCACAATGAAAGAATCACCCAGTATTGAATGTATTGATTTATTTATTTACTCCAACTGGAAAATCGAGTATTGTGTTAATGTCTTTTATAAGAATCACACTACTCGATGAAATGGCTAATTTATTTTAGCGTACACATAAATAGCTAGCAATTTTCCATGAGACAGGCTAATGAAAATGATGCCATGGAATTGTTTCTACAGTGAGGAGTGGCTGGAGCAGGTTATGATTGGCTGAGTGCTAAGACGCACTGACCTGGCCATCATATCTGTGAACTTTTGAACTGCCACTTCTGTCGTGTGATTTATTGATTTTGCTATCTCTCTGTTTAGCTCAACTTTAGTTTTTGCCCAGCAGTGCAGATAAGTGGCATAGGAGATTTAATTTCATGGGTATTTGGGGTTAAAAACCTATCTTTAAGAAGAATGCTAAACATGTTTTAATAAAACATGAGTTGCAGGGGTTTTAGGTTTCTGTAAGCTAGGGATCCGATAAGAAGCAAGGCAGTTTAGAGGCCAGCCCCAGGTTCCCAGCCGGGGAGGAACTTTCTGAGCTCTGCCAGTTACACCAGGACCCACGTGTATTTAATTTGCTCCATTGGGCCCTGCCCTTCTTAATTACATGTATCATTTAGGCACTCGCCTGGCTCTTGTGCACAAGTCATGCTTTGCCTCCCTGCCTGAACCAGGGATCACCTCCAGGGTGCTTGCTGGCAACACAATGCAGCCTCGCTTCCCTCCAGGACGCTGAGTTCCAATTCCTGTGATATTTAAATGCCCTCCTCTGGGTTAGATAGCTCAAGAAAATTCACTTGAGGGAGCAGGCGGGACTTATTCAGCTGGTAAAGATGTGCAAGCTTGCTCAGCCTGTGCTGGCTGCCTCGCTGGCTCTGCGAACCTCCCTCCAGATCCCTGCTCTGGTCCACGTCAACGCTGTCTTTTTCAGAGCCTGTCCTGACCTTTGCAGGGGGATGTTTCCCTGGTGCTTTGCGGGGTGGGGGGACGCTACGGGAAGGAGCAGCCTCCCCAGTGAGATCAGCCCTGACTTTTTATTGTTGGACAGGCTGAATTCTTCTCAAATCTGTATCACCTTGGGAACTCATTGTTGATGGTGTTTTTATTGTATCAGCTAATTTCTGTCCAATAGTATTTTAAACTTCCTTCCCCCAGCCCTAGTCTGCAGGAGGTGGTTGCAGGAGGTGGGGGAGAGCTTGATCTTGTAAGAGTAACCATCTTACAGATTTCAGCTCATAAATGTTGAGGCGCATGAACGGTTAAGATTCTCTGTTTCAATGACGCTGTATGTGAATGTGGAATTTTTATGAAGGTAACAGTCTGATTCTTTAAAAATTTGAGTCATTATTATTGTTATTATTATTATTATTATTATTATTATTATTATTATTTTAAAATACTTTTAAATGACCAAGTAATTTTAACCTTCAAGAAAAAACTGGGTGAGTGGACGGAGGGGTGAGGACTAGTGAGTACGGAGGGATGGGATCTTTGCAAGGGTTTGAACATTCACATTCATTCCTTAGTGATTAAACTGGCAAGAGCTTTATTTGGACGTTAAAAGCATTTTCTTCCATTGTAGACATTCTCAGCAAATTTACAGTCAGATATTTGGAAACAGCTAACACTCAAGGAAAACAGAAAGGGGAGGAGGAGAGCTTGTATGTAATGGGAAACAAAATTAGTGGGAAGGGCTGAAAAGACTGGACTGACCCTGACACCATTAGCTGGGAAAAAAAAAAAAACAACATTCCATCCCCTCTCAACTAGTTGTTGTTTCCTTTACCATTCACGTCCTAATATGGTTCCCTCTAAGTTAGAGGCCGCCAAGCCGGGGGCCAGGAGCCCCCTCGGAGAAAGTGCTTCCCTGGCCAAGACAATGAGAAATAATCCACAACTTCACAAAAGCCTTCCCGGAAAAGAAGTGTCAAATAAATCCTCCAGAACACTGACTTCTGCCCCAGAGCTCTCTGTGTGCGAACCTGTTTCGAATGCCATCAGTGTCCAGGGCAGGGCTACATTTATCTAGAAATATAAGCCTCAGCATTTTCTGGTCTTTTCTTCTTCTTTTCTCCTTCCCTACATCTGGGAAGTCTGGATTAATTCCTTGAGACATATCTTTGCCTCCATGTCTCCTGAGTTTTGTTTCCTGGAGACCTTTACTAGGAACGTTAAGGTAAGAATGTAGCTCTAGCCTGGGACCTTTGTCCCTCAAACTAATGCTTGCCAGTCATGCAGACACTGGCAAGAAAGATGGCAGAGGTCTTTTGTGGTACCCCCCCTCCCGCCCCCAAACAGAGAGGTGAAGCTTTTAATTGTCATGCATGGATTCAGAAAAAAAAAAGCCACTAGTTGTGGATGAGAGGAACGGAGGTGTGTACTCACTGGTGTAAATACTGCAGACACCCATCTGTGACAGCCGTGTGATTAGCAGGCTTTTCTTGTTTGCTCCATTTCTTCTCTACTTGGGGTATTTCATTTTCTCCCACCCCCCTTTCTTCAACTCTTCCCGATCTTTCCCCAAATCCTTATGGTCTTGAGGCTTTCCTGTCATTAGCTGGAACTACAGAACAAAGGTAGGTTGTTCAACTCCTGTGCTTCGAGGGAGGACCAAGTTATTTTGGGAGGGATGTCTTCCTACTGCATGAATGGCTGACCTGAAAGGGGGGAGGGGGGAGGTGGCGAGATCACGTCTGGAGCCCAGGGATGGGAGCGCACGCACTGTGGCGGCTTTTATGGAGTGGAGTTGATTTTTATGCAACTTAAAGAAGCAAAGAAACGGCAGAAGCCTTGGGAGGGTGGACTCACTCGTTTGGTCCTAATAGTCCATGCTGGTCTAGCACCGGTGTGTACATGGCATTACCAGGCTGCCCCCTAGCCCCTTGGAGACTGGGGATGCTTGAATCTGTGACAGCAGTTAAGAATTTCCCGCTTAGATTCTTAGTGGACTTTTTTTTTTAAAAAAAAAAAACATAAAATAGAATCTCTCTCTCTCTCTCTCTCTCTCTCTCTCTCTCTCTCTCTAATTTTAATGTAAGGATGTCTTTGAGTGACTGGCATTTAACTTCTTTTTTCCTTTAGTCAAATTGCTTTAATTCCTGGGATATCTTCAATTCTTTTTCTTCTGATTTTTGCACTAATCTTCCCGTCTCTTGGAGGTGGGGTGCAACCCCTTGCATCTTACTGGGTACAAGTGCAATTTAAAGAGTCACGATGGCAGGAAATTTACCCCCCACACACACTGAGAAGGGGGCTGAAATAGAGTGGTGCAGATTCCTAATTGAAATCAAGAACAAATTAAACCTCGGTGAGGGATATTACAAGCTATTAATCATAATAAATATGTTTGGTAACGTTTAGTTTGCTCGTGTTATAGTTTTCAGTTAAAAACAAAACAGAACCAAAGTCTGCGTTCGAAGGGTTTGTTCTTTTTCTTCTAAGGCACTGGGCTGTATTTATTCTTGAGTTCAAACCGAGTGAAGTGAGCAGTTTGTTCCACCATCGGCTACGCCCTTCCCAAGCAGATTTGAATATGTCTCCCGTCCAAGAGTAATCTCGGGCGCCAGTCTTTCTTTTCCGTGAACATCTCAGCTTTAGCATGAAACTCCAGTGCTGAGAAATACATTTCCCAGGCATCCTGTGCCTGCACATCCTTTGACTGGGTGGATCTGTGTGCAGCCACAGTAGCCCTTGTCAAGGTGAAGCCCTCGGCAACACAGATACCCGGGTCGTTTAACCAAAATGAGTGCCTGTAGCCTCAAAGTTTTTATCCTCGAAGCCTGCCACCCGTGTTTGTGGGAACGCAGAATGTGAGTGGAAGGTTCCGAATCCAAAAGAATTCAAGTCCTGCTTCAGCAGGAGAGCCGGAATCTCTGTGTGGATGAGGTTTATTTTTACTTTGGGGCCAGAGAGGGGGTGACTAGAATCAGTAGCCTTTAATTAGACGGGGAGATATTCAAATTTTACAGGGATTTATGTTAGAACATGGAATGGCGGGTGGCTCTTTCCTCATTATGAATCCTCCTTGCACATAATGAGGTTCATCATTAGTTGATGGAGTGAATTTGCCCTAGCTCTACCTTGAAAGGCACATAATTTACATACTACTTCAGAGCCTCGGCTTTAATGGATTCCTCGATGAATAAAATGAAAAGCTACTTTCTTTAAATTTTTGAACACTGTTTAGATAATACGATTTTAATAAGACATTCAATTTGCTTGTTAAGTATATTTGAAAGTGCTTTCCCCCCCACTCTTTTTTGGGCAAAATATATTTTGGCTTGCCTTGCTGTGTATCACAGCAGCACTTACCCTCACAGACATAACAGAGGGCATATGGGGTATGTGACTGAGAAATGGGGTGGGAGATCTCCTATAGGGCTTTCAGCCTGGAAGCCTCGAGATTCTTGGCAAGCCATTTTCTATAGCAAGTATTTCTGACATGAAAATGGTCATAACAAAAAGGTTTCAAAACAAGCTTGTCATAGATGTCTATTATTAGTGTTTTGCATAAACAAAATTTCCTTGTGCGCTGACTTCAGCTAGCAGTGAAGGTTCTCGCTCCACTTGCACCTCCTGGTTTGTTTTAATGAGAGAAGAGCAAAAAGTTCCCTGGTAATAGTGTGTGTGTGTGTGTGTGTGTGTGTGTGTGTGTGTTGGAAACTGCTGCAGAGCTGAGATTCAAGGAAACATGGAGTTGGAGGCTTTCTGATGATGTTATCAAGTCATCAAGGAAGCAGGACCGGCGTTCTGGTCTACCCCATAAATTCAGCACGCTCTCCTTGCCCGGCAGCTCCTCTTCTCCCTTAGCTGGAACTGGGAGAGAAAGATCGGCTTTGACTCGGCACAGTTTGAACGCTGATGCCTTCTCAATAACGAAGTGCCGTTAGTAATAGCATGTTATTGAGCATGTACTTAGCTCGCTCAAGACAGGTCACCCCCACATTGTTAGCTGTGCTTCAACCAGAGACAGGTTTCTGGTCGTTTGTCACTTGCAGAGGCTGGGAAGGTGTCTAAACAGAAGCAAAGCCTTGTTTTGATAGAATTCTTTATTACCTGAAACCGATCAGCATATATTAACATGAATAGAATAGTCCATGTCATTCTTTTCTAAGTAATTTACCTCTACTACAGACCTGTCTACTTAAAAAAAAAATTCTTCCTCCCTTCTAAAATCTATATTTGTTTAGAGAGTTTTCACTGAAGTGTACATGACAATTACAGCTGTTCATTAACAAAATTGGGTATTTGTTTTAAACTTTAACCAATCACTTTGATATGCTAATTATGGTGTAATTTAATTTGAGCCCTGTAATGATGATGCCGTTATTATGGACATAAATGATGCAGTTAAGCTGAGAGTAATCTCATTTGCATACTGTACATGCCAGTAAATTAAGCCCTTTCTTCCACCGCTTCAGCTTTAATTTTCCAGTTCTTTTCACACAGCTCCCTCTCAGCCCCTCTCTCAGAAGCCCACTCTGCAATGGTCCTGATGACTGTTTGATGGGAAGTTTTCGGCCCCACAATAAGGCAGGATGGGAGATGGGACATTTAAAGATTTCTTTATCTTGCTGAGTGTTCCTCTAAGAAGGAAGGATTAGAGAGGGTTACAGGAGACCCAAGTGTCCTTTTTGTGGAATGTGACAGTGACCCCCCCCCACTCCTTCTTTCAAGTAATTTGAGATGCCAAGGCCTCCTACTCATCCCTGAGTCAGACTTGGGACCTGGGCTGTGTACCTGATGTGTCCTCCTCTGCGCTGAAGTTTATGGCCAAGATGCCTTTTGCAGCAGTATACTTCATAGGGTATTTACAGTTTAATTTAGCTGGATTGTTAAGGTTGGTCAAATCCAGGCCTTTATAGATTCTTTTAAACAATTTTGAGAGGTGACTAATATTTTAAAAGGAATATCTTTGTTTTTTTTTCTTTTTTCTTTTTCTTTTCTTTTTTTTTTTTTTTTTTTGGTTTTGGTTTTTGTTTTCCTTTCCTTTCAGGTGGAGGAGAATCCACCACCTCGCACCTTTAGTGGGTTGTTCTGGGTGTGCCTGCCCATGGTCGCTCCCCTTCTTCAGCCAGTTGTGTGTGTGTGAATGTGTGCTTGTGTGTGTGTATGTGTGTACCCGTGCTCCTTTGGATAACTTTGGCCAGTGCTTCCTCATTCCCTATGAACCAAAGAATGCATGGAGCATAACTAAACTCCTGTGTACCATGAGATTCTCCCTTGTGGCTGTCGCGGAAGGCAGCGGGAGCTGAGTGGGTGTAACTGAACACTGAATTTAGCGCTGTGATTTTAAAAGGGTCATAGACCTAAAAATAGTCCAGGCTCTGTGACTCCTGCAGGCAACTTCCTGGGCCACTGGGAGATGTAGGGGAAGCAGTGAGTGACCGCTCCCAGCCTGACTGCTTGGAGCTACCACAGTTATAAGCTTCTTTTGGTGGTGGTGGTGGGGGGGGTGTTGGCATTCCTCACAGCTTCCCACATTTCTTGCTAGTTAATTTCTTTTCCTACTCCTCACAGTTCTCTGATAGCAGGCAGCCTTTCTAATGGCTGGCTTGCAAGAATTTCATTGCTAGTGCCGCGGTCTGGTCCACACTGCCCAGACTCAGCCATGGCAGTTAGAATAATAAGGAATTTTCGCCTTACTGGGGAAATTTGAATGGAGGCGAATATGTCCTGGCTATGCTCTATGAAATGAATGGCAGCTCACTGTTGATTACTGTCAGCTTGGCTTATTTTTAGGTGGTTTGAACTTAAAGGGCTGTGGGACCCTTTAAGAGTTCATTCTTACCTTCCTTTACATAAATAAAGCTGGAAGAGTGTTTGCCCACAATCCCATAGTTCATATTATTCGTTTTACAAATTTGTAGGTTTCAAGTGTTCACTATAATAGAAGAGGAAAGGAGATAGGATCTCATGTAATAGTAAAGTATTAATTAATTAATTTGTATGGTCGGTTGGATCTAGGACCATACACATGACAGGCAAGTCCTCTACCACTAGACTAAATATAAAAATAATAATAACAATTTAAAAAATAGTACATGGTAAAGATGCAGCTTTCTCAGGTCACACCAAGTCCCTAAGCAAGCGTGTCTTCACACTGTGATGTGTAGTGTTTCTGGGAAGGGGAGTACAACTGTGCGGCATGGCACCAGGCAGGACATCAGTCCCCTGAAGAGTTCACAGCGCTTTAGAGTCATGTACTGCACATAACATAGTAGATACTGAAATAATAAACCTTCCTCCCATCAGTCCTTCCTCTCTTCCCTCCTCCCCTTCTTCCTCATCTCCCCCATTGCCCTTTTGTTTCTTTCCTTTGTCGGAACTGAACCCGGCTCCCCGAGCCTGCTAAGCAAGGGCTCTCCCACTCAATTTTTATCCTCAGCCCACGGGGCATTTATCGATTGAAATCAATCTGTTTATGCCAGTCAGTGTATGGGTAAATAAGGAAGAAACCCACTGAAAAGCTATCACAGAATGGTGGTGGCTGTGTGTCCCTCAGATGGATACATTGTTCTCTGGTCTAGCCCTTGTGTGGGAGCTACACAAGATGCTCCTTTGCCCATTAGGACTGATCTTAGGTGGGATTCCCTGCAGCTTAGGATATTGTCTCGTACCTCTGTTGATGACAGAAGCTAAGAGACACTGAGCAACAGCTGAGGGTTGGGCCTGTGTTAATCTCTTGTCATAAATGCAGCTGCGGCATCCTCCCACAGCCTCCCAAGGTGGTGGGATCTACCACGTCTTATCTTCTTCGCGGAGCCACAGTGAACCCCTCATGTCCCACAGCTGTGGGCTGTGGCCAAGACTGACACCTTTCGGAAAACTTCAGAGCTTTAATGCTGACCATGACTCCAGAGCTCATACGCATACACAGGCTATCGGTAGGTCTGTAGCTGTTTCTGTGTTTCCACCTACTGAACATCAGTTATGTTTCAGGTAGCTGGCTGGGCTTTTGACATATTTAATTTTCATAGAGGCATGAACAAAATAACTTACTGGCTCCTACTTACTTGTAGACAGGGAAACTTGCGTTCACCGGATTAAAGTAACTGCTTCACACAAGTAGAAACTGCCCCACTGCTAATGCGCTTGAAAAGTTTGATACTGCTAGGGTAGTTAATTGATTTAGTGACTTCATATATGGTGAGTACCTGTGATATGTAAGGCTTTTTATAGTTAACCTTTATTTTGGAGAATTAGACTTTAAAATGTATAGTCTAAATAACTGAAGAATCTTTAGATTCTTTGATCTTGTAGTATGATGTAAACTCCTGGGGAAGCTGCTTTCTCTTCTTTCCGCTGCCCCTTGGAGATACAAACACAAAGGGGACGTTAGATTCTTTTTTGCTTGGGGGAGGACAGTGCCATCATAGCCTCGTCTCTTTGATGGAAGTCACCCTTGCTGATATCCGATGTCTTGGCAGGTGACAGAGGGAGCACTGCTGTAGAATTTATGGATCTGTGGATCCACGTCTGCACACACCCCTATGTGCGGGCATTAGCTCATGGCTCCTGTGGTTTTTTTAAGCATTCTGTAGGCCACACGTGGAGGAAGCCTCAGCAATCTCAAGGACACCCTCTACTCTTTTTCGCGGCCCGATTCCTTGGCTCTGCATCTTCACAGTGCTGATCAGGCATGGATGGTGACAGCAGTTTGTCAAACCTCATTGTTCCTTACCACAGAGCACCCTGCCAACACGAGGTCTCTCAGTGTTCTTAGGCCTGCACTTTCAGGGCAGGATGGCAGCCAGCCACCAAACGCGGCCACCGAACCCTGGAAGCACGTAGCTAGACCCCATCTTGATATTTAATACCCACAGAATACACCTACTAGAAAAAAAGAATGTGAAGTAGCTCTTAATCCTTTTTGCATTGGTTACATTCATCTTCAGTGTCTAATTCTGATGTTTTGGTAGGATAAATAGTTTTAAGGCTTTTACTATTATTTAAAAATTAATATTGAGTGTGTTTGATGTTTGAGTAGGGGTGCACACATGCCACAGTCCTTGTTTGGGGGTCAGGGACAACTTTGTGGAGTTTGTTCTCTCTTGCCACCATTATGTGGGTTCCAGGGATTTGAACTCAGGTCGCTGGACTTGCAGGCCAAGTACCTTACGTACTGGGCCGTCTCACCAGCCCTACTGTTTTTATTTTCTAGTGGAGCCTACTGGATATTTCTAGATTGCATGTGTGACTTGTGTCTGCAGTTCTTTGTCTATGGAACAGCATAATTGTAGTATTTACCAGCTGCATTTCTAGACATGCTGACTTGGGGTGGGGGGTGGGGCACAGATTTATCCAAAAATAGATGGGAGCCGCAGTGAAGTCCACTGATGAGAACTCAGGCCTCAGAAGACTCAGGAGCACTTGGGGATTCAGCCTTGGACAGCACATTTCTCCATGCAGACTGAGACAGAAATAACCTGCTGTGGTCAGTACAACCCTTTGTCCTTCCTAATCAGACTGCAAATACAGCAGTCACACCACAGTTTAGAAAAACTGGACTCACAAGGTGTTTCTCTACCCAGCCTGGACCCTGGAAGCCATCTCATCTGTTACCATGCCGACTGGAGAGGGAGACTGGAACTCCGTTAGTGTTCCTAGATTGCTTTCTGTCCTGGGAGCTGGTCACTTGCACAAACTGGCGCATGAGACCCTCCTACTACAGGCCCTCAGGAACCATTTTTCCTATGTCAAAAGATGAATTTCTGTCTTTGATAGCCCCGAGTACATTTTCTACCTAGTAGAGATACCTTCTGCCTTAAGTAAAATTTATGTGTAGGTATAGGTTTTTATTATTGTTTTGTTTTTAAGATAGTTTCCCTTTAGCTTACAGGCCTCCTACCTCATTCTCATTAGTGCTGAGAATGTAGGCACGTACCACAAGAGACAGGGTTTCTGAGCCACGGTGGCTCTTGTCAAACTTCTTGTGAAACCATAGCTGGCCTTGAACTCCTGATCTTCCTGCTTCATGAAATTCTGATATTACAGACATGCTCCAACTCTCCTGCTTCGAAGGAAGGAAAAACCATTCCATGAATGTACATTATTCTAAAATACCGATGAGATGCCTGCCTTTTTAGGCATGGCAAGTTCCCCGCCTCCAAGGAAGCTGTCAACTGCGTAACTAGGTTGTTTGAAATTAAGATATGAGTAGTCAGCTGGGCCCTGGTGCACACCTTTAATCCCAGTACTTGGGTGGCAGAGGCAGGTGGAGCTTTATGAGTTTGAGGCCAGCCTCATCTACAGTTCCAGGATATCCAGGGCTACACAAAGAAACCCGGTAGTGTAAAAACAAAGCTAAACAAAGATATGAATGCATAGTCCATGGCTGTTGGAAGTAGCTATGTTGTTTGTTTTATAAAATTATTCTTATTCTTTGGAGCCTGGAAGTGCCGTTTAGCGTACCTTCAATGCATGGGACTCCCAGGTCCCTAGCCAGCATCAGAAAAAAAAATTTAAAAATCTTGAACTTCTTATAGTGTATATGTACACATTCATGTGTGTGTGTGTGTGTGTGTGTGTGTGTGTGTGTGTGTGTGTGTATAGGCATAAGCATGCACTCACAACCAGTTCTTCAGATATCATGGTATCAGCCACCTTATTCTTCGAAGTGGGAGTCCTCCTTGCCCTGGAGCTCATTAAGTTTGCTAGGTAGGCTAGCCAGTGGTCAGCCCCAACATCCCATCTTCATGTCTCCAGTGCTGGAATTACAGGTGTGCACCCCTCTCCCGCCCCCCAGCAGGAATTCTAGAGCCTGAGCTCCGGTTCTCACACTGCCTTTCTAAAGGGGGCTCTGCAGTCAGTGCCCACACCCAGACCTGCTCTCCTCACACTCTGTGCCGGTGATTTAGGGAAAGCATGAATGGAATAGAAACATTTCAAAGGGGACCAACCAAACTGTGGTTAAGTGAACAACACACCCCAAAGAGCTATCTGTCTCTCAGCACCCATGCCAACCAGTGAAGTCCCAGGGGAAGTCAATCTGAAGCCTCTTTTTTTTTTTTCTCCCCACACATCAGAATAAATGGAAGCCTTCACTGGAATGAACACATGGAAATTATAGCTGTCATGTCATCTCTTAATAGCAGACATTCGAATGGGATATTATCCCCACTCTACTTTTTGGTCCTTTAAGGAGTCAAGGTACAAGGTATTAGATAGAAGTTGGCCATGGGAAGACTGGGTCCCCAGCCTGAAATGTGCCCACTTGTTAAGTGCTTACGATTTCCAGCCCTCACTCTCCCCTAGTCTGCCTTGGAGCTGCACCTTCTTTAGCGTCCATTGGCTTGCAGGGTGTTTATATCTCTGGGCCACTGGCTCCTGGGAATGCTTGTGCCTCAGGTTTTCCATATACTGCTTCCATTTGCAGTCAGGTACCCTACGGTAGCCGGAGGTGGACTCTTGGCACCTTCACCAGAGAAGCTGCTAATGGCGGCCTTCATTCTCTGAAGGAAAAGAGGAAAGTCTTGGAGGAAAGACGTCAGCTCCTCCACACTCAGCAATGCCCAGTCTCACCCCCAGGACAGGTTTCTCTCCAGAAGTCAGGTGCTCTTGGGGATGTCCTTGGACAAAACACATTTTCTGGACATTGGCAGCTTGGATGTTCCAGGTTTTGCAGGGAAACAGTCGTCAGTCCCCACGTGATTTCTGTGGGTTCACACTAGGAGCAAGGCATTGAGCATTTTGGTGCTCTGACACTTTGGTGTGTGTGCTTTGTCATGTGGCCCCCAATGCAGAGGCTCAGTGCATCTTAAGGAGTTTAGAACTGAGATGTATGAACGGCCTGTCTTGTTTTTACTATGTGGGGTCTGGATGTACCCCTCCCTGTCACCTGTGGGATGGCTACTCAGCTTGTCCACAGACCTGTGTTGGCTTTTGATTTACAACTTTGGACCCTCTCTGTTGTCTCATGTGTACACTGTGCACATGTGGAAGCTATTTCAGTGATTTGTCATGGGAAACATAGTCTCTGCTTCCATCCCCCCAAATCAATATGCAAATAATAACACAACTGAAATGTCTGGAAGAAAACTTGCACCAGGAAAGATCAGTAACGACTGGACAAAATCCAAGGCTAGTAGCGGCCTTACCATCCCCAAATGATGCTTGTGATCCTGCCGAATGTTGGGGTGTTCACCTGTATATTAGTGCTACATACTAAATTCCAGGCAAACTTCAACTGTGCAGTGAGACCATTCTCAAAATGAAGCAGTAACATTAAATATTTTAAGAAATAAATAAACGCAATACTAGAGACCATTAAAGTATTTCCCACCCCCAAAATGCCCCAGATTTTTCTATCTTATAATGAAGTTTTATTTGGGCTAAAAGGAATGTTGATGTTGTGAATGGCTTAAGTGTCCTTGGTCATTCCCCCTTCATGAACATCAGGGTGCTGTTAACTGTCCTCCTTTAAGAATTTTCAAAAGTCCCCCTTCTCTTTTTCTGTTCAATATCCCCAGGGATAGGAGAGTGTCTTCTGTCAAATTACCCTGGTGTTACAAACCTTAATTTGAGTCTGGGTACTCTGTGGCCTCTAGAAGCTTGAACCCCTCTTCTTTATAGTTTTGTATAACTCGAATCACAGACCTTTTTATGGATGGAAATTGGAAACCACTTTTTGTATTGAAACTTCTATTGTGTATTTTTTTTTCGAGAACTTGAATGAATAAGCTTCCTGCCTTAGAGATGACTTATCAGTTAATTTCAACTTTCATTTATTACCATGGAGATGGCACGGGACATCAATTGAGTGGTCCGCTAGAGTGATAACTAACAGATGGCTAAAATGGCTGTTACTATGTATCCCCTCTGCTAGTTCTCATAACAGACATTACTAATCAACCACAGTACTCTTCCTCAGCAAGCTTGTGACTGTGATCTATGACTCTTTCCCTCTAATAGTACCAGGCACTGCTAATCAATAGTGCTTGGCACGAAGTCCATGTGCCCTCTCTGCTATCAGTGTTATGATTTACTACAAATGAATCTGGCAGATTGAAGGCTTCCAATAATTAGTGATACATCTTATGTCTTGATACCATCTACTTCCTTTTACATTATTTTCATTTGTTAAATGACCTGCTTCCTTGGGAGTTGTCAGATTTCTACATACGTGCTGTTTTTCACATATGACCTGGAAATCAACTGGACAACTCCCAGGAATCCCCTTAGGAGGTAATTTTGAAACAGGCCAAGTACCGATTCCCTTTGAGCCACGTAAGTCTTTGTTAGGTGCAGGATGCTGTCTGCATGCAGAAGGAGGATCTCTGAGGAAATGGATGCGGCCTTCATACTGCAGATAACGCTCCAACATGAACTCTCTGCCCTTTGGCAAATTGCCTGTTCCTCTCATTGTGAATGTCTAGGATTCTGGGACCTGACATTCCATGTTGTTTGATATCTCCAGTGCTTATAATATAGTTGAGTCCATCATAGTTTATTTATGTGCCAGGATAAAAAGTCAATGGCTTAAAAAAAATCTATGCATCTTTAATCATTATTTTAACTGCTTCACTTTTTTTTCCTGGAATTTTCTCTTTCCTAAGCCTATATTTTTAAAAAGTTCCACCTAATGTACAATTCTTGAAGTCCACTTACAATTTTTTTCTCTCTAATGAATGAAGAAAAGTTGGAAGTGTTCACAAATTTCAAAGCCTTCTCCAGGAACCACTAGGTCATGTTTCACTATCTGCACCTCCCTCTCGATAAATCTGTAAGAAGTTCTCTCTCTCTTGAATGATTATGGAAGTGCCACTTTTGGTTGTGGCTGTAGCTTGGCTGCAGGTCCCCCTCATCTGGGTCAGGGAAAGCTTGCTTCACTGTATTCTTGGGAAAGGAAGAGCATCCCTTCACCTTTTGTGGCACACGACAGGGAGGAAGCACGTTGGCAGGCTCAAGCATGTCTAAGCATTGCTGTAGCAGTGTTTAGTTTTCAGATGTGAAAACCCGTGTCCCCTCTCACCTTGTAACGATCAGCAGACAGGGTTCGTGGTTCATTTAAGTTAAAAAAAATAGCCATGTTAAACCAGAACGTCTCTTTTGAAAGAAAGTGTGACTTCTGCTGTCACCTGTGGAAAAGGATTTTTCACCAAAACAATGTGTTACTGAAGAGAGGCTGTCTGTGAACCCACTCCCATCTCTTTCACTACAATGAAAGAAGAGAAAAAGCAAAGTATCTGGCGAGTCAGACGCGCCCAGAATTCTTTCTCCCTTTTCTCTGGCAAGCTTGCCATGCTCGTAGGTGTCTCCCCGATGCAGCAGAATGTGTGAAAACCATTTAAATGATTATTTGATAATTTAATAAAGGAAAATGCTCTAAGCTGCCACACCCCTCCCACAGCTGAGAAGCGATGCCACCTACCACGGCAATGTTTTACAAAACACTTTCCTGTGGAATCAGAATCAAGCAGCAGCTTTGAAATAAGACATAGAGTTAGTTTTCTTTGGGCTCTTCCCACTTTTGAGAACCTGGGGTCAGCTCCTTGCCCTTAAATATATGTCAGAATCATTACTTAATCTATAAGTTTGACATTATTGGTTTAATTGACTTTTCCTCCCTGTGTGTGTGTGCGCGCACACGTGTGTGTGTGTGTGTGTGTATGGGGGTACATGTGTGTATGGGTATGGAGGGTAATTAATGACATAAGACATCATTCCTCATATGTTGTCCATCATGTTTTCAAAAGCAAGGTCTCTCCCTGAGACCCGGTGCTCTAGCTGGTCAGGTTCCGGAGGGTCACCAGTGAGCCCCAGGCTTTTGCCTATCTCTGCCTCCCACCATGGGGATGACGAGAGTAGGCCATCACGCTTAGCTCTTTATGTGTGTTCTTGCAATTGAACTCAGACCCCCAGGTATACAAGGCAAGTACTTTACCAACTGAGCTATTGCCCAGCCCTTCTTTATAGGGCATTAACTCATGATTGATTCAGATATTTTGCTTACTAAATTGGTAGCTGTGCTGAGCTCTCTCAGATACTGTCTGTTCAGCATCACAGGCCAATGAGATGCCTTTCCCCCCATCCTGTTTGTTCTTTTGGGTGCAAGAGGAATTGAGAGACTTTACTCATTTGAGTCATTCATGTGCCCCGAACAAAGAGTGCTAGCTACCTGTGACGGCAGACCGGTGTGTCCAGGGCATCCAGCTCTGCAACTTGTGTTTGTTGGCACTAGACTGAAACAGAAGCGCCACATGCCCTTGTAATTCCACCAGCCAGTTCTCTGTGTTTGCTTGATGAGAAATTGGTTCAAAGAACAACTTTAGAAATTGCTCCATTTGAAAAGCTGCACAGAGTACCTGGCATCTCTGAGCCCCTACCTGCCACACAGTGGCAGTCCCGTGTGCCTGCAGCACCGGCGAGCTTTGTGTGTCTGTGCTTCCCTTCCCCGCCCTTCTACGCCCCTCCAGCAGTGGCTTCTCGGACCTGGTATCTTCTCCTGCAGCCCTGCCGTTTGGCACACCTTCTAGAACCTGAGGCTGCCCGAGCTGCTGGCCCATTGTGAGCCATAAGTTCCTGGGGAGGCCTGGAGGTTGCAACGCCTCCGCGATGAACTGAGCTTGACATAAGTGGCACAATTATCCTGAAGTCCTTGATGAAGCAGTAGCCCTTGAGGAGGGGACTCAAGTGGCTGTGGAGCTTTCCAGAGCTGAAAAGAAGGATCCGGATTGTCAGTGCAGATTATATCTCATTGTTAATGTTTACTGCACAGTGGATACCCCCGACAAGATGATGGCAGAGCCCACTACAGCCTTCCCAACTTCTGTGCCCTTTGGGGGCTTTTTGAGGGGGAGTGGATTTCATAGCACCGTTGGTGACATTGACTAGAAATCAGCTGAAAGGAACATGGATGATTTGCATATTCTACAAGGACACTGCAGAGCCCCCGTATGACGAAATCTGAATAAATACAGGGGCTTTGAGAAGCGTCTTTTTCTCTGCCAATGCTCGCCGTTAAGTGTGTACTCAGGCAGTAAAGACTCCGAAGCTAGGCTGTGCTTTCGTGAGCACACACCCGAGGGTTACGCTTCACGCACTGGGTGAAGCCAAGATTTTCTGAATTATGTTTCATTGGGGAATTTTTACCTTTTCTTCCTGTTTATGACAGTCATTTCATCGGCGGCTGTAATGAGGTCAGGAACAGGTGACTGTAAAATAATACTCATAAGCGGGCAGCCTCTGTGTTAATGATCAGGCTATTTTTTTCAAGAGAAAAAAATTAAAAAAGTTCTGTGTGAGAAACATCCTCTGTACTTGAAGATCTCTTCCCAGTAATTAATCAGAATGAAGATTTTAATGCTCTACCGATTATGTACGAGTAATTACGGCTACCTGTCTGCAAGAAGGCAGGAGAAATTGGTGTAATGGCTAGAGCAGGGTGGGGAGGGCTGGTATCCCTGCCCGTTTTTCTTTCATATGGCGTTCCGGTAAATGCGATGCATTCGCTCTCATATAATGCAAGGGCATACTTAACTCCTTCCCCCCAAAGGCTAACTTTTTCAACCTTTTAGAAAATACAGGTATGCTCATTAAACCAATAACCTTCTTTTTCAGAGAGAGAGAGAGAGAGAGAGAGAGAGAGAGAGAGAGAGAGAAGAGGGGGAGAGAAGGAGAGAGAGGGAGGAGGGAGAGAGAAACAGGGAGGGAGAGAGAGGGAGGGAAAAAGGGAGAGAGAGAGAGAGAGAGAGAGAGAGAGAGAGAGAGAGAGAGCGAGCATGAACCAGTAAAAGTATTTTTTTTCCAGGGAACCCTCTCAGAACACATTTCCAACATCTTTTGTGTTTCTACATAGCAAGCTACTTTATGGACTTTTTTGCTGTGGCATTGCCCTTCAACGAGAAAGCTTTTTCCATTTTGTACCATAAAGAATATTATTTTTCTGCCAGCCAATTTTCTCTGTTAGTCACTAATTGGCTACATAAATCTCGGGTGTTGAGAATGAGGAATGTCTCCGTGTCATAGAGTGTAATCTTCACCCTTATTTACCAATTCATTAAGATTCATTGATGCAGGATCGGTGAGAGGAAATGACAACATAAATCAGACCTCCAACATAATGACCCTAATCAGTTGGGAATTGCTGGAAATGTCACGATGAACTATGTCCTTGTGTTAGTGCCACTGTACACTGTCAGCGCGCTGCTTTATGAGTGGGACGCATCTTCCTGACACTGACTGTATTTAACGAAAAAAGAGTTGTTAAAAAGCCGATTCCATTAAAGCTATGAGATCCGTACAAGGTCCTGTGGTGTTTAGCCCCGTGCCCTTTACCTTCATTGTAACTGCTTAATGGAGCTGCAGCTTAATGCACATTCAGAACACACCTGAGTGAAAACTCCCCAGGAAAAAAAAAAAAACGCAGGTTGATTTATAGCTTGTCGTGTCTTTAGTTAACCCAATAATATCAGCACGTATGGAGAATTGAAAGCTGTACGTTCTCCACTTAGGTACCAAATCTCTTGTCACTGAACTGAGTCGATCTCAGTGATGGAGAACTCCCTAAATACCCCCTCCATCCGGGGCCACGCTGGATTAGAATCTCCTTCTCCACAGGTCTGCTGATGCTAAGCCCTACTCATTCCTAGAATGATGTGTCAATTCAGAATCAGCAATAGACTCTGGCAGGGTCTTCTGTGACGGGGTTTCTGGCCCCTCTTCCCTTGGTATTGATTTCATTCCACCATGATCTTGGAATGAGTTCCTGGAAGATGGGGGTGGGGCTGCAGCCCACGCATATTCGTCAATTGGATACAGGTTATTCATTGAGCCATAATGAATTAATCAGGTGACAGTTTGAGTCCAGCCTGGAAGGCAACCCTCTGTTCTTTTTACTTACTGCTTAGGAAAATCTTATTAATGAACAGCAAGCAAATACCTTTGAGGACATGAAGATGGAAAATTGTGTCTATGTACTCCTTTAAAAAAAAAACTTTGTTTTTCCTTTGCGTATAATGGTAACCATTCTTTTTTAATCTTTAAAAAAAATCTTTTAATCTATGGTACAAGGCTGAGAAAGACCTGTAAGAGAACAAGACAAGTTTACTTAATCTTGACAGCCCTGGGTGTAATCGCCCTGTGCTTGTGACAAGTCAGACTCTAAGATTTATAACTCCTTAATCAAATGTCTAGAATTCTCAGGAAATGTTATCACAGGACTTCCTTTCACATGACTTACGGAGAACTCAATAGACCGTTAGATAAGCCATAGACTGAGCTGGACCTTGGGGTGATTTCATGCTGACTGACATGTTGGTGCTATTGAGGAGCTGTTTTCAGTTTATTCCACAGTGGTCTGTGTATGACCGCATTTTGTTAGGGGCTCTCTTTCTTCTTCTGGGGTGACATCGTTATTTTTCATGTTCTGTGGGCTTTGTACAGATTTGTTTTCTGTATCTTAAAGCCACATAGGAAGGCTATCCAAAAAAACAGGAGCAGGAAGTGATGGCTGGTTGCTGATGTAGGCCTGTGCCCATGTGTCTGTAAAAGCAGCTGCCCAGGAAGGCTGGAATGATGTAAGGAGGGACACCCTGGTCCCTCAAGGGAGGATGACTCAAAGTGTGAGAAACTGTGTCTTGCCCAAATCCCCAGCTTTCTCATGTGTCCCAAAGGGCAAGCACCATCAATACCACCAAGACCAAAGTGGCTCTCCCCACCCACGGCCAGATCAGGCACTTCCTATGAGCTCGGCCCCAGGTGCTGTGTGACATCCCACATGCTTCAGCTCTTAGGCCAATGTCACCAGTGTTTCTAGACATGGTCCCTTTTCCAGGCAGATGCCAGAAAACTTTCTAACTGCACAGGGAGTCTTACCAGGTGAGGAAAGAGAGGGAAGTTCTGAAATACAGAGTCTGAGAGGAAAAAAGAGGCAGACTAAGAGAAGACAAAAGAAACAAGATCCAGAGGAAGATTTGAGAAAGATAAACAGAAAGAGGAAGAGAGTTGAAGGGGAGTGAGACACAGTGAGAGAGATTCAGATACACAGGGGGGTGGGGAAGTTGATGGGTCTGGGAGGTACAGGCAGGGGGCCCCAGGATGTAAGGGGGACTTTGGGGTAGACCCTGATGTCATTGTTATCTGTGGCTGCAATGGCCCCTGCTCAGGAGAGCGGCATCTGTGAGAAGCACATTGGCCTGGAGTTAGCCAACAAGGCCGTGAGTCACTGTGGGGGTCGCCTGTGGGAAGCCGACCTCATAGAGTGACCCTGCCGTGGGTTTGCAGTGAGGGAGATCCTGAGACTGTTACTCCTTGAGACCCCAGGGGATGCATATGACACCCCCCTCCCCAGGTTCCAGAAAATCAGAAGATTGAAATCAGTGCAGAGTGGTAACTTTTCTCCAGACTGCCCAGGCTCCGGTGTCTTAGGCACGGCCCAGTGCAGACAACTGTTAGGGCTTCTCGGGTCTCCACACCTCTGTCCCAAGCGCCTCTGGAAGTCTGGATCCTTCGAGTCAAACCTGTAAAGCTGCTTTGTGTTTTTGAAGTCAAATAGTTTCTGGATCTTCCGTATGACATGGATGTCTAAACACGGCTTCTCAGCCCCTTCCTGCCCCTGTTCTTCACTGAAAAGTCTCATACCCTCTTTCTGTTCTTTTCCATTGTTCCCTTCCTTCCCTCTTCCCATTTCCTGTCTGTTTTCTTTTTCTGTTTTGAAATGCTCTTCCTATATTGCCTAGGTTAGCCTTGAAATTAAAGCATAGCCCAGGCTGACCTTCAACTTGACAGTCTCCTGCCTCAGCCTCCCAATGCTAGGATTAGCAGTATAAACCATTGCAGGCTCACTTGGCCTGTCTCTCCTTAGGTATGATTTGGTTTTTGTTCCTGTCTCCATTCATCAAATTCTGTCCCCCAGCCATTAGCATTTGAGGGAGGCAATCCCTAACCCAGGAAAGAGCAAGTAAGTAGTCCAAGACTACAAATGAGACGAGGAAAGAAAACGGGTCTTCCAGGCACAGAAAATATCCTTACAGTGAGAGCAATGCTTAACAGACAGACAAAATACCTTCAAAATATGCAAATCTGTGTTTATCATGGGGAATCCTACAGGGAATAAATCCGAGGCATTAGCAATTACGACTTAGTTCAGAAGTCTTCCTTGCAGTTCTGCCCGTAATACTTATAAACATCAACGTGGCTTAGAGCTTCATGTTAAAATGTTTTCCTCCTATTTCTCTCAAGAGTTGTTTAACATGCCTTTATTATCTGAGATGATGTGATCGGAGAGAAAGAATGAATTCTCTTACCAGCTTCGCTTCCTTTCCTTTGTGTTGGGAAAAGCAAGCTGCATCAGTCCTTGATGAATTAAGAGGCCTTGAGTCGGAGCTGCTACTCAGCCGCGGCTGCCACGCAAAGGGCATTGACAGTTTAGTTCTTGGGCAGCTTATGTGGTGGATGACTCACGGGAGCAGGACTGTGGCCCCTCCGCTCTCACCACTGCCCCCTTCAGCAAGGGACTCTGTCATCAAGTCTGAGTGAAGCGGGGTACCATGCTCTCCTCCCTGCTGTGCAGTCTGACTTGGGTGAGTTCGTTCACACTAATGGTAGTGGGCATGTGTTAAAAATCACGTGGACGATGTATACAATCTGAACATCCCTCATTTAAAAATGCAAAATCCTGAGGGATCTTAAAGGTGAGATGCAGAGAACCATCATAACATTACAAGGAGTATATTATCCTACCCTGAACCTCATGATACAGATTATGGTGAAAATGCAACTTTGGGGTTTGCATGATTCATGTTCTGACTTGAGCCCCCTTTGTAGGATAGCTTTTATATATCCTATAAAAGCTACGTGTGTGTGTGTGTGTGTGTGTGTGTGTGCAGAGAAAGAAGGTTAAATAAACACTTCAGGTTTTAAGCATTTTTGATACCCTTGACCTCGTTTTATTTTCATATTCATTCATTCATTCATTCATTCACTTAACAAATAGATACCCACTGTTTGTTAGATTCCAGATCCTGGCATATTTCAGCACCCTCATAGTCAGGTATTTCAAATTTCCTTAAATGTACCATCTATATTGTCCCATTTGAATAATGTATAGCCTTGTTGGAACAAGTGAGCTGATCTGTCTGGTGTGATGGAGTGGGAGGCTGAGGCAGGACTGTTACTTAAGTTTAGGGATTAAAGACCAGCCTGGGTGATATAAAGAAATTCTGTCTCAGAGCAGCAACGAAAAGAAGCCTGTTGGTCGTCCTTGGCCTCGAGTGTTCGTGTGTGGTCATCATCTTATCAGTTTTATCCAATATGCTGAGTGGGGCGATACTTCTGTCTCATTAATATTTATTTATGCAGCAAATATCTACTAATCGCTTACTGTATGTCACTGTGCTAGGTGCTGGCTGTGCTCTCTGAAGGATTTTATCAATTTGTCTAAGCTTCCTTACTGTTTTTCTTTATCATTTTACTTTGATGCTAACAACCAAATACCAATGGGAGGACAGCCTCCTGTTCCCACCCCTTCCTGTCAGTTGTACCGACTGTAAGCCCCTCAGTGTATTCTTCCCTCCTCGTCCAGTACAGCACCTACGTCTACACTTCCATAGCACGCCGAGCCATCCGCTTCGCTGTCTTTTCTACCCATAACGTGCTCTGCTTCCCTTGTACCTAGCCAAGCTTTGGCTTCCCCTCAGCCCGTGGGCATCACTGTCTCCCCTAAAGCACACCGAGTGCAGCGTTCTGTATCACAGACTGCTTCGGGCGGGTGTCATGGCTTCTTTGCTCCCAGTGTGTGCCTGCGTGCCTGCAGATTCCTCCTGTTCACAATGTCTGTCCTTAAGCTTAACCACCAACCTCTTTGCTCATATTTAATAAGGATCCCGTGACTTGTCCATTGTACAGACAGCTGTAAGAATGGGAGGAATCAAGAGAAGGAGCCTTTGGAAAAGTTGGAGTTAGTAGGAGGAAGGCTGGGAACTAGATGGGCAAAAGTGGATTCCAGAAGTACCTTTGTGGTTGGAGTCTTCGAGTGTGTTTCCAGATAGAATGAGGAGTCAGCAGGGAGAACAAGAAGGTTGGAGGACAGGCTTAACATTACAGAAAGAAAATTTTCTTTTCCGTGGGGAGAGGAGAAGAAAGTGAGAGAGGGTGAAGATATTTGGTGTTGGGTGGGCATACCCGGTGTCCTCTCGATCCTCTAACCCATTGCCTTCCCCTTCTATCTTGAAACGCTCTGCCCTCTTCTGTCCTTCCTGCTCCAGGAAGCTCCCAATTCTCCTAGACTGTCAAGAGTACACATTGGATGGCTTTGATGTTCTTGCTGCTGTTTGCTGTGGTTGTGTTTATGTGAGAATGTTCTGATCTTCAGTTTTTTCTTCTAAGACAATGGTGGTTAATCAGTGTTTTGGAAGGTAGCTATTTACTCAGGAAGTGCCATGCTTGATGTTGCCTCTCTTCCCCTGCCCACTATGGTTAATTTTAAAGACCCTTCTCCCCCTGCCACCCTATATTCAGTCTCACCCGGTGCCTCCCGATGAGCTGTCTCCAAAGTGGTGACTCCCTGTCAGCTTTTGTTGTCATTTTTGCTTCTTGGGAATAGTCTCTTCTCACCATGCCTGATATCATAACAGCATCGATCACCCTTCCTTCACCTGAGCCTGAAAGGTCGGAAACAGCACTGAAGCTAACTCACTGCCTAACCCCAGACGGGCATAGATTCTTAATCCTACCTGGACAGTATCTCTGTTTGTCCGTCCATCCACCCACCCACCGTGTATCTGACGTTGAATTACTTATTAAGCAGCCTTATTTCCTTTTAGCTGCAAAACACAATCCATGACTTACTGTTACCGTCAAAAAGACGGAAACCCAGCCTAACGCAAATAGTTCACCGCAAAGTTTTCAGTTCTTTTAGGAGATTCCCTCTCGGAGATGCAGCAGAGGAGGTGGTGGCAGAGAGTCTGTAGATTGAGTTCAATATGAGACGCTTTAATAGGGGAGGGATGAGAAAGCTTGGGTGTTCCAGAGACAGAACGTAAAATTTCCTAGTAGCCACATTATAGAAAGTAAAAAGAATCAAACATAAATGTGTACTTCATTCTGATGTAACCAAAATATAATTATTTTGACGTGTAGTAAGTAATAAAAATGCATGAAAAATCATTTTACATTTTTTTCCTTTTAGGGGAAGCCTTGGACAAATTCTCTCAATTCAAACATTAAAATTTCATTGAAAATATTTGCTCTAATTTAACTTTCATACAGCCAGTAGTTTCCCAGGAACTGAATGGAGCATCAGTTTTAAATTTTATATTTAAACTGATTTATGTTAAACTTATACATGTATAAAATTCAATTCTACATGTGCTCAAGTCATACTTCCGGTACTTTATAGCCACATATGACCAATGGCTTGTGTGTCGTCCATGGTGGGATGAGAGCTTGGGGACTTCACAAAGGGAAAGGGGAGTAGGGGGAATGTGGAGTCCCTGAAGGTTTAGAAGCAGTCCAAGCACAGAACCCATGCTAGCCTGGTAATTGGGATTCATGGAGTCCAGATTCTTAGAGTAGTGGAAGCGAGGTCAGACGTGGAAAGCGGGGAGCAAGCCCAGTGTACAGCATAGTGTTTCCTTCCTGCAGTGACAAGATATTTGACCAAACCAAGTAAGAAAAGATGGGTTCGTTTGGGTTCATAGTTTGGAGGTTCAGTTCATCCTGGTGGGAAAGGACTAGAGCTAGGAAGACCTGTTGGAGGGTGGGCTTGTCTCACCCACAGACAGGAAGCAGAGAGAGAGGAATGATGCCCGTGCTCAGTTCTCTTTCTCTTTTTCATTCAGTTCACTGTGAGAAGCTTTGCTCCCAAGAACAGTGGGTCTTCCCCCTTAATTAACTCAGTTTGGCTACTTCCCCTGGGCAAGCTCAGAGGTGTGTCCCCTGTAGGATCCCAGATCCTGTCAGTCTGACAGTACTACCACACACACAATGGAGTTAATCACAAGAGCAGGAAGAGAGTGTGGTCAAGATAATGCTTCCCCGAGAATCCAGGAATTGGAGCAGGCTGGGATTCTGGATGGATGGAGAAGAAGCTTCAGTACGAGAGCAAGTTTAGGGTTCTTTTAGGTTTTAATAGCAACAGCAACCACGCAGAGGGCCTGTTGCTCTGGACAGGAATTTTGACTCATGAGTGTAGACAGGACAAGTTCATGGTCGCCAGTACTTGAGAGCCAGAGTTGGCAGGTAGCAGCCTTGTGGCGGGAGTCCATATCGCTCTTTTGTTAGTAAAGTTTTATGAGCACATAGCTGTACCCCTGTGTTTTCATGATGTTTCCACGCTGCACTAAGTCATCGGGTGAGAACCCAGATGGCCTACAGCGTGTGGCTTTCTTCTTCTTTAGCCCTTTACTAAAGAGTTTCTGCTCTGGCTTTGGAGTTTGGGAATGACAGTTTAGGTAGAAGGAGACCCCTCAAAATGCATAGAGGAGTCTGGGGACATGGCTTAGTCAGCAGAGTTCTTCCTTCACAAGCACGTGGAGCTGATTCCTGACACCCAGCATAAAAATCTAGATGTGGTGGTATGCGCACACTCTGTAATCACAGTGCTGGGGAGGCAGAGACAGCCCAATCCCTAGAGCTTGCCGTCTAGCCAGCCCAGCCAAATGGTGAGCCTCCAGGCTTAGTGGAAGAATGTGTCTGGTGAAATATGTTGAAGAGTGATGGGAAGATAACCTTACATTGACCAGGTATCATTACACCCAAGCACATGGGTGGGTACACACAGGTTCACCCACAGACATGCACACACATGCACACAGAGGAAAGAGGGAACCATGTGTCTACAGGGAGACTTTTTTCCCAAGAGTGATAATCTGAATGACAACCGTGAGTGACCAAGGAGAAGGATGGAAAGTTTCAATTAGCATTAGCTGCTGCAGGCTCCTTTGAAGTGGTGGATTAGGGAGACTTTGTGTAGAGTCCAGAGTGTAGCTTTAGCTATATCCTTTGAGTTCTCTCTACCTTGTTTTTTGAGACAGGGTCTCTCATTGGCCCAGAACTTTCCAAATAGACTAGACTGGCTACCTCATGAGCCCCAGGGGTCTGTTTGCCTACTTCCATCTCCCTAACTTTAGCACATTCTTCTAGAACACATTTATTGCTGTACCACTCCTGACATAAAGAGCCAGATAGTACTTTTTGTAAGGACTATGCAATGTAAAATGTGTTGTGGCATTACAGTTGAAGCTGGTGACACATCCCTTCCCCCAGCTGTGATGGTCAGGCATGTCTTTGGATGGGATCAGATATTCTGGGTCTGGCAGAAGTCACCCTCTTCATCCTCACTGCTATGGAGGGACACTTTGCTAGGCAGAATTATTTTCCTAATCCTTTCTATTATTTTTAACATATTATTTTTTTTATTCTTTAGACTTTTAATAGTTGGATCCAAAGGAAATTATCCCAAAGATATCTTAGTTTAGGCTGTGAAAACGGAAAGTACTCATTTTGGACAATTTGCCAAGCTGCCTGTGGATCTGCCCCTTTCCACCTAACAATGTCAGGCAGGTGCTCAGTGTTGGGTGATGATGGTTGAGATCACTCAGCTACTGGGTTTTAAGTACTGGATATTGCTGGGTGGTGGTAGCTCATGCCTTTAATCCCAGGACTTGGGAGCCAGAGGCAGGCAGATCTCTGGTTTGAGGCCAGTCTGATCTACAGTGAGTTCTAGGACAGCTGGGCTACACAGAGGAAACCCTGTCTTGGCGCGGGGTGGGAGGGAGAAGAACGCTTGATATCTTAACAAGAGCCACACTGGCCTGAACACACCTGTCCACGGTATAGCTGCCTACCCAAAATGCTCTGTGTATGGTTCTAGAACTGTCTACCAGAGCTGCTCTGATAAAAGTGAAGGCACATCCTCCTGGCAAAGATCCTCATCTTGTGATGAAATCCAACTTTTATTCATATTTTTTAAAAATATTTTATTCCTCCTGCATGTACATACCAGAAGAGGGCACCAGACCTCATTACAGATGGTTATGAGCCACCATGTGGTTGCTGGGAATTGAACTCGGAACCTCTGGAAGAACTGTTAGTGTGCTTAGCCTTTGAGCCATCTCTTCAGCCCCTCCAACTTTTATTAAAAATTAAAAAAAAAGTCAGAACTATCTACTGGGGCTGGAGATGACTCATCAGTTAAGAGCAGCCGCTGTTCTTCCAGAGAACCTGAGTTAGTTCCCAGCACCCATTCCTGGAGGCTCACGGCTGCCTGTAACTCCAGCTCAGGGAGATACAATGCCTCCACAGGCAATGCATTCATGTGCACAGACTCACACACGAGCACATCATTGCAAATACCTTCTAAATTTTCACAGTGTGGAGAGATCATATCCTGTTTCAAAGTCTTCTTACGCATTAGGGGGTCTGTGGGAAGCTTCTGAAGGGAAGGTGGGAGACATCGGAGGGCTGTCCAATCAGCCTTAACACACCTAGGTTGCCATTTAGTGTGACTGACCCATGTCACCTCTTGGATGGGTAGAAGTTGTCAGTGGTTGGAGTTGGGTCATGGGCACTGTTTGGTTCCTGTCCAGTGTTCCTGCATGTGGACACCCGGTAGGCGCCCTAATAATTAATCATTGATAACCATACTCGATGTGCAGGCTGCTAATCCTACCTGCTGATATTAGACTTCAACCAGCTACGGGCACAAAGGAGAAATGCCACTAAGAGACAATTAAAGGCATTTCCCCCCCCTTAAGACTGTGAGACTTCAAGTGATAGTAATCCCACGGTTACTAACAGCCAGGCTGGTTTGCACTGCTCCTCAGTTTGCCCTTTAACTGTGCCACAATAAGCTGGACCTAACTCCACGCTGTGCAGGGCAGCACGAAATACAGACTGTATTGATGTTATCCTCCTCATTCAGACAGCATGAAAAACGTTTTCTTAAAGGGGTAGCTGAGAACCCAGGCCTAGGTTCAAGTTCTTTTTATGACCAGATGAGTGTTCTGTGCTTGAGTATTTCCCAGAGGGCTGGATTTTATGAGCGAGTAATCATCGGTGTGATTTATTGAGCACCTACTGCATGCAAGGCACTTTACATATATTACCTTTGTGCTCTCAGAGACCGTGCATTTCTCACTATAGCACTTATCTCCATTCTGTCTCCACTTCTGTGTGTGGTTAATTGATTAATGCCTGTCTTCTCCATTAGATCCTCACCTCCACGTTGGTGGGATTCTATTGATTTTTGTTCCCCACTGTTGCCCCAACACTTATACCGGCCTTGACGTGACTGGGCACAGAATAAGCATTTTAGAGAAGAAAGATCCAAGTCAGACACAGAGGGGTATGGCTCTAGAGCTAAGAAATGGGAAAAACGGAATGGTTGGTGGTTCGTTGGCAGAGTTCGGAATGAAACCTACGCACGTCCACATCCCTTTCAGCATCCCTGCCACCTCTAGGTATATGCGTATGCTAAGGCTGAGGTGGTCCTAGACCATGCATCGTCTTTTGTCCTTGCTGCTGTTCACAGAGCTTTGTGCCGTCTTCTACACAATTGCAAGTAGCAGTGTTTTTGCAAGGGGATAGCTTCCTGTGTGTTGGCGACAAGAGCATCTCTAACAGTAAAGCCCCTGCTAGAGATGCACCCTTGGCTGGCAGCTCCATTGGTTGGCAAGGGGAAATATGCTGGCCCTTTCTGGCCTGCCATCCAGGGGCTGCAGTCTTTGCCGGGTCTTCCCTGTGGTGTTAATACTGGTCCATTTTACGGGAGAGGAAAGTTCTGATTGTAGCTTCCTGCTCTGGGAGGCAGATGAACAACATTTTTCTGCTCTGAAGACACCCTCTCTCATATTTACTCTGTAAGTGCCAAAATGCAGCCTGGAAAATCTCTTTGCCTGTTGAGCAAGTCATTGAATCCTTATGAGAATTGTCTCATCAGACATCGGCTGTTTCCAAGCTCCGCCAGGAGGCTGTCCAGTGGATCTAGCCACCGGAGTGTGAAGAGAAGCTGCCATCATCCTCTGTGCCCACCTGACATGCGGGCATGTCTCTGATACCATGACGAAAGCAGTTTGGTGAAGACCTACATTTTTAAAATAGCCCCCCTGGGCAGGCACTACCCCACAGCTCTTGAGAGTGGGGGTGGGTTCGGCATTCGGCCTCTTTGCTAGAGGACTCCATGCCTGTTGCTTACCTTGCCTATGTAACACCACTGAGAGAAACATATTCCTTCAAAGGGAACCCCCCCACACACTGCTGAGTTGGCAATGCCTGTTATAGAAGGGGCAGTCCATTCCTTGGCTCTGTTCCTCTCCACCCTTTGTCACTAGGTCTTGTGTGTTCCCCAGATTCCTTGTAAACCTTAGGCCTTTCTCTTTGCATCCTTGATGTTCAGGCTAGTTTATTCTCCATTCTTTGGAGCAAGTAGAACTTGCTGTCTTCCTAATCATCTTTGCTTGACTGGGACATGATGTCGTTGTTTTTGTGTGTATTTAAGATCTGAATATACACTTCTGTGTGTTGCAGTCTAGTTGTATAGCATCAAGGAAACATGAAAAGACACATTAGAAAAGATGTGTTTGCATGAGATGCTCCCTGATGCCTTCCTTTATAGGGGTCAGTGGTGCCTAAGCCGATCAGGAGGTGTTTTAATGAGAAGGTGACCTGTGGGCGAAGGGTGTCATTGTAGTATTGAAATCACACTGAAAGCGAGTTGGCAGATAGCTGTAGTTCATCCCGATGCCACTTATTGAGGAGCCCCTCTTAGTTCCCTTCAGTGGGACAGACGAGATACGGGAAGTAGATGATAAATGAGCAATAGAAGGCGGATGGGATTTTCTTAAAGCCCTCCGTGTGTTTTCACATCTGTCTCTTCTATAGATGCTTCCCCTCTTTAATTTTTAGTTTTCATTTTTTGTCAGTGGGATTTTTTTGGAGGGGAAGGGGCTTGGTCTCTGTAAACTACTTACCTATGTTTTTGGCCTTCCAAAATGTATAAAAAGTATAGACGAGGGAAGACCATAGATATGAAAGAGAGCTTATATTCTGCCTTTTCTTTTATATATATAATATGTATAATAAAAATAATTCTCATTTTGCAATGCGTTTGCATCATGGCCATTGTTCTCATAAAACCTACTGTATTTTAAGAAATGATACAATCTATGAAGCATTTCCCATTATGTAGACACCATGTCTTTAAATTATAGCAATTTCTTAAGATTTTAAGGCAAAATGAGCTCTTAGAAGTGTGATTAATGGCAGGGAATGAGGCTAATGCTGGGTCAACAGTGGCACTCCATTACAAAGAAGGTTGGGCTAATAAAAGCATCCATCTTTCGGACCAATAAAGCATTTGAATGATATGCTTATGGTTCTTATCATATCATAGTTGCTTGGTATGGAATACACTCTGAACTTGCATTGTGAAAAGGCCACAAGCCTGAAGTGGTTGATGCCCTGACTCTTTGCCGGAGCGAGAAGAGGTGGGGTTGTGAGCGAGGCCCAGCTTTGTAACTGTTGTGATGTTCGGTATACCTCCATGCACAGTTCAGTCCAGGAATCCCGGAGCCTTGTTTGGTTTGGGACAAGCATAAAAAATCTTATTTCTCAGTTGATTATTTCCCTAGCAGTGTAAACGTGTTCAGCAGGACCTTAATGAGGACTTTATGAGAACCACTGCTAGGAAGACAGCATCTGAGTCTTGGATTCATCCTGGAACCTCTTAAGTCTCCTGTGTCTCCTCTGGTTCCAGATTGTTCCCCAGTGAGAACAATGCAATGAGTTTGCATTGTTCATTGGTGAGTTGGAGAAGAAGTTTAGGTGGCTCATGAATGATTCACAAATTCTCAGTATTATGGTTTAATGCTGAAACAATCTCATTTTCAAATATATCTTTGATGCATATGTGTGTGTGCGTGTATGTGTGTGTATATATATACATATATATACATACACGCACACACACATATATATATTTATTATTTTTACAGAGACTAAGACCCCTCCCTATATGTGAATAACTCACACAATTTTGTGTGAGTTAGTGTGCATGTATGTGGGCATTCACAATTCACAGTGAACATGTTCATATCAGAAGGCAAATTGTGATGGTCTGTTCTCTAGTTGTGTGGGTTCTGGGGATGGAACTTAGGCCCCCAGGTTTGGTGGCAACTGCCTGTTCCTCCTAAGCCATTCTTCCTGCCTATTTGCATATATTTTTGAGTCCTTCTGATAAGGCCAAGGAGAGCATCTGGCAGCTGTATCTTTCATGTGTCTTTACCAAGTGTCAGCTCATTATTGAACAATAATGTGAGTCCCTGGAGCCTCAGGACAGCAGGTGTAGGCTGACTAATGTTACCTCGGTTGGCTTTGCTACATGTATGCTACATGTTTGCTGGCCTTTGTCTTCATGGGAGCTTCCATGCTGCCTTTCCCTTGGAAGAAGCGATGCAGAATTTCCCCTGAAGAGACATTTGTTTATCAAATGTGAGCCTTTTTTTTATTAGCAGGGAGTAGGTGTGGATGGAAATGACAGAGGAGGAGGGGAGAAAGTTGGCTTGGGAAATTGGTCCCAGTGTCCCCTCAGATGACCCACTTGAGATTCTCAAAGAGTCTCAGGTTTCTCGTCCCAGAGAGAATTTGTGAGACCCAATCAGACTATCCCATCAAGTCCTTTTAGTGTCCCTTGGAGCTGTTTTGGAAAGCTGAATGAAGAGCTAAAGACTTGTTAATCAGTATGTTATCCATTTTTAATATTAACCTTTGTGAACTTGGGGTCCATAGAGAATAACATAAATAAATGGAGCCTTTGAAAGTCAGCTTCACAGTGATTCTAGATGCGGTTGGCATTATATGGGAAGATTGGGATGCCAGATATTTGTCTTTCCTGTGGTCATCTTCAGCTCTTTATGGCTACTGACTGCATGTCTAGGTTCACCTTTGCCTTAAAAAAGTCAGAGTTCAGTTGTTGGTCTTTTATCAGTGGAACTTGGTGACAGTGCTATGGGGTGTCATTTGGAAATACAAACAGTGTTTATCCTGCTGTATGGGTTTCCTACTAGCTCAGTCCAGGTTCTGGCAGGAGGGGAGAAAGAGAGAGAGAGAGAGAGAGAGAGAGAGAGAGAGAGAGAGAGAGAGAGAGAGAGAGAGAGAGAGAAGGTGGGGAGAGAGAGGAGTTGGAAAGAATGGGTAGGGAGTTTTAGGGCACATGATGGGCAACCACTGTTGCCTCAAGAGAAAACATCCAAAGAAGACTGCAACTTTTGTCTTAGGAGCTCTCACTGGGAGTCAGGTCAGGCACTTTGCTCCCCATTGCATCCTTGTCAGGCTGACCACATCCATGGTTAGGGAGCCTGGAATGTGGGAACGTTCTGTTCCAAAGCACTGGAGGAGGAAGAGCGTCTGTCATGTGCTTGCATCATCGCGTCATTGAGCAAGCCTAGTTTGCCTTTTCTAAGGTAGTAGAACAGCTCCAGCCCTAGAGGCCTTCTCTAGGCACAAGACAGACATTTTACAGGGCGCTACCCAGTCCTCTAGCCCCACATTGTGCTATTACTGGGCCCTGAATGCCCAGCGGGAAATCCTTCCCCTAGTAGGGAGTGCTGAGGCCTTCTGGGCTTTGTTGATTTGAGGAAAGAAGGCTGGGAGCAGAGGACACTGGAAAGAAACCATAGCACAAAACAAAACAAAAACACCAGGGAAAACAGGGAGAGGCTTTGTAACTTTAAGTTTGCAGGACAGAGATTAGATAATTGGAGCAAGAGAGGGAAACAAGAGCCAGTGAAGGCTGAGATTTCATAGAGACTGGGAGGTTGGTGCTGTGGGGGAAGGGGGTCAGCAAGCTTTTTATTACCCTGTTTGAGACAGAGACAAAAAGGTAAATAATGTCACAATGAATCTTGTCATTGTCAAAATTCTAGGGTGTGTCTCTTTAAATTTTTTAAATAGGGGGTTGTGGTTTCAAGACAGGGTTTCTCTGTAGCTTTGGAGCCTGTCCTAAAACTAGCTCTTGAAGACCAGGCAGGCTTTGAACTCACAGAGATTCGCCTACCTCTGCCTCCCGAGTGCTGGGATTAAAGGCATGCTCCACCACAGTCCTGCTAAAAAAAAATTTTATCTCAGTCTCAAATTTTGCCTTGGATAACCAACAGTGTTTCACTGTATTTTACACTAGCAGAATACCGAGTTTTTAAAATTAATTAATGGATTTGTAAGTGTAAGATGTTAGATACATTACCAAACTGTTTTGCAGTGTGTTTTGCTTATTAGTAGTTAAGTAAGAGAGGAATCTTCTTCGCACGCACTAAAATTAGGTCGTTTCATATTATGCTATTTGTAAAGTAAGTTAAAACTAATGCTTTTGCTGTAGATCGGATCCCTAAATATAGCGTTTCTGGGGAGGTATGATAACATCTTAACTCAGAGTCAGCTTGCTGTGGATGGCAGTTTGCACATGAAGTGAATCTTCGAAGATTAAATATTTCTTCCTAATGGACATGGTGAATTAATTCTTCTGGCTTTTGTAAAGATATGATTTTTTTCCCCTAATGCTAATCTCACAAGGAACTCCTGAGCAGTGTAATGTACCATCAACTGGCTATTTATGTCCTTTTTTTTTTTTAAGGACACTATCTTCATGTGGTATAGTTTGAATTTTGTAGAGTCCTTGAGGCCCTTGAGGGCCCTTTGTTTGTTGGCCCAGGAGGGTTATGGGAGCTTTGCATACGGAGGAAGAAACCATGAGGGTTTCCGTTCTGGAAGGAGCTCTCAGCATCAGGGTCTATGTTTGACCCATGTGTTCCATTGATAAAAGAAGGTGAGCCCAGGAAATGAATGCAGTTACCGAAGCATGAAAACATCATAGACTTTTGCAAAGCCGATTCCAGATCCAGTCCTGAGTACTTTGCACCAAAGCCTCTGTTGTATTTTTATCTGCAAGTCATGAAATAAAAGGGACTTGCCTAAGGTTGGCAGGTCTCATTTGGGATGACCTGCTTTTTTTCTTTGGAGGGGTTCACATCACTGTATATTTTCTTTTTTCAACGCTCTAGGTTGTGTCCCTAGGAAGGAGTTAAACAGCTTCTGCTTGCTTCAGCCTGCCTTCCGTGATGAGTAATGGCGGTTGGTAATAGCAAATCGTTGTTTATCCACAAACATGGCATTGTGCAAACAAGCAGGCCAGGTCTCCAACCAGTTGGATTTCCTGGTGGTCAGCAGCTGATCCATGTAACTTACAACCTTCCTGCTTCTCTAAATGTCAGAAGAACATGGCTTGTGTATCTTGCCTTCTTCCCGACTGTTTACTCTGCAATGCATTTGCCTCCTTCCCTCGACCTTCATTCTAGGGAAGCTGCCCTGTTCTCCTCCCCAGTTCTGTTTGCTTTACCCTGCCCCTGGTGTCACCTATGAAGTCTGTTGATTATTCCACCTGGTTAATGTTAAATTGCTCTGGTAAGATGATGTGTTTGTTCATAAACACCGATGCTGGGCCCCCTGTTTACTGTACCCATGGCAGCAATCGTTATTAAACAAATATTGCTTTGTTTGCGGGTGGAAGCAGCAGTTTATCCTGTCAGGTCTGTTTAAAAAGAAAAAAAAATACACTACACACAAATACACACATACAAGACTTAAATGCTAGAATTTCGATAAAGAAAGAAAAGGGGAGCCTGGCCCTGGAATGTGGTTGAAAGCGCCTTAGGTTTGCTTTTCTTATCTCTTGCTTGGATGAAGGGGCTGGGGAGATTAGCGACTTGTTTGGCTTTTCTAAGAGATTTCCTTAGTGTAATGATATCTATGCAGTTGTTTGCTTTCTTCAGAGAGGGGCGAGATCTCCTGAAAGGCCACCAGCTCAGTCATAGAGCATCAGATGGCTAGAAAATTCTGTGCGGAACAGACAAGGACTCGGAAAGTGTAGGGAGAAAAGGCCTGGACTATGAACGAAGGGAGCTGTTGGCAGGTACAGCCCTTGGACTTCACTTCGTCTCTCTCTCTGTCTCATGTGCTGACATTTGGGGGTGCTTTGATCTGGGCTGTTAAGTGTGTCCTCTGTTAAGTCTGAGAAGTGGGGGTTAACTTTTAACTTGATATAATCTGGAAAGGTACTGTGGCTTAACGCTGAAGGAATTGCGCTTCAAATATATCGTTTTGTTTGTTTATTTGTTTGTTTCCTGAGACAGGGTTTCTCTGTGTAGCTCTGACTGTCCTGGAACTTGCTCTGTCGACCATACTGGCCTCAAACTCAGAGATCCACCTGCCTCTGCCTCCTGAACGCTGGGATTAAAGGTGTGCGCCACCACCGCCTGACTTTAATATATATTTTACATGTTCTGAATGACGATGTTTTTCTCTCACTTGCTGTTCTTATCTGTTTTGTTTTAAGGTGGCTTTATGTCTTGTGCCATTTCTAGTTCAGCAAAACAGGCCTTGGTGTCTTTTAATTTGGCTTTGGGTGTGTGTGATTCTTGTCCCTTTGACACCGGGAACTTCTTTAGATAAGACTTGTCTTTTGTGTTGTTCTGAGGACAGCAGAGAAAATTCAGCTCCTACCCTCTTTGTGGTTGGATTTTGTTTTTAATGACGATTTGCTACTGTTTCTGAATTTGCCTTCGGTCTAATGCTGAACTGGGCTTCACAGCACTTGCCGGAGTTAAAAAGCACAGGCTCAAGTGAGGGTAGAGGCTGGGGTGGGGGTGGGGGGCAGCCTCTGACCTTCAGTGGCAAAATGGTGTCTTTTATCTCAGAGAAACTAATCTGAGAGAGCAACTTCCGGGAGCAGGATATATATGCGTGTCTATTAGAGTTTTTGAAGGATAAAATTAAATCATTGTTCCTTTCACGGGACAGAGAAGTGCAGGCGACAGAGTCCCCATGGCCCGCATTCACTCTGTTGCCGGGTTGCTGTGAGCATATTGTTCCCTTTGGCCACCTGAGCAGTTAGGGGCTCCAGGCGAGGAGGCAGACACATGAAGTGTGTCGTTGAACATGCCACTCATTAATGGGCAGTATAAACCTGGCCTTCTGTACATTAAATTATATGAAATATGGAAATGGGGGAAAAACCCTTCTCTGAACTGGTTGTTGGTTGCTTTATTCCTCTGGCCTTTTTATGAGAGAACTTAGCTTTTTGGAGGTTCTGATGATTAAAGTCTACAGTTCTCAAACTTAAAACCTATTTTCTTGGGTGGAAGTGTGCTTTAACTGTGCTCTTGGGAACACCTGGCCCTTCATGCCTGACCTTCAGCCGCTTCCTTGTGGCAAAGCAAACAGCCTACTCTGGGTTGGCAAAGCTCCCCTTCGCTCTCATTTAATGACGTGAGCCAGGGCGGCTGAGTGTGCCAGGGAGTGGGCCCCCACTCTCTACTCATTTCCAGTGTGTTTCCCAGCGGGGGGCTTTCTTACCGACATTAGGTGTACGGTTACCACACTAACAGCACCTCCCTCCTCTCTTGTACCCTTGTCTTCTGTCAAGGAGGCAAATCTACTGGAGTCCACCATATCAAACTCTAAACTAGACACGGGCAGTTTTCAGAATCTCACTGTGTGTGAGGGGGCTTGTTTCCTGGACTAGCCAGTGACTTAGCAAGACCACAGTGTCCTGAAAGCGTGGGCATGGTGGCTCTCAAGTGCACACAGGGTATGGGGAGTCAGGAAGCCTTTCTCCTTAGCCCTGTGAAGGTTCCTGTTCTCACACCGAAAGCCTGCTGGAAGAGAGAAATCTTGCTTTGGTTAGGACATTCATTACTTTATTGTCAACCAGTTCTGCCAACTCTAGTCTACGTCATGGGTTCCAGAGGAAGTCAAACATCCTGTTCTCCGCCATTTACAGTCCGTCTGAATTGTCCTTGTGCCTCTTAAATGCTCACTGCCATGAGATAGACTTAACCCCCTCCCCCAGATGACTATCTTGAATTTTCAATGAGTGAGGCAGACCGATTTCTATTCAGACCTAACACTACTATGTGGGGTGTAGTGATCCATGCCTCTAATTCCAGCATTGGAAAGAATGGAGCAGAAAAATGGTGAGTTCGAGGCCAGCTAGACTACTTAGTAAGACCTTGCGCTCAAAAGTCTAAAGGTTAAAGATATATCTCAGTGACAGTACTTTTTGACATACACAAAGCCATGTATTTGATCTATCATCAGCATCAAAAGGAAGGGAAGAAAAAAGATAGTGAGTTAAAGATAAATTGATTTTTTTCAAACCACAAGTTACTTCTTCTAAAGAATTACAGAAAAGATGGCATTTCTAAAAGTAAATGTTTAAAGTTGGTGGCTAGAATCTATGTCACTTCTGATCATAGGTTAGACTTGGGTGTTTAAGCCATTTAGTCACTTAGTCAGAAATATAGCAATTATCTATCAAATTTCTCTTATGTGAAAGGAATACTGGGAAACAGAGAATACAATGAAAGAGGTTTTTAAATAAATAGAGATGGAAATGGAAAAGGGATGTGTGTGTGTGCGCGCATGTGTACCAGTGTGGGAGGCCAGGGAACACTGCTGGGTGTCACTCCTCAGGAACACTGTCTAATTTTAAGAGAGAGATTCCCACTTGCCTGGAGCTCATTAGCCTGAGCCTCCTGACTAAGCCCCGGGGATCTGCCTGTCTCCGCCTCCCCGGTGCGAGGGTTGCCATGTGTGCTTCCCTGCCAGTTTACTAACTGAGCTATCTTCCTTGCCCCAAACAGAACTTTTTAGTTGGAGTGTCTCTCCTTCCATTTAATTAATAAATATAAGCTCTGTCTGGTTTAATTAATGAGCACAAACTGGTTTCTGTTCACTTTTCTTCCCTCCTCTGAAGCATGGGAAGGCAGGAGAGCCACCCCATCAAGCCGTGTTGGAAAGAAATATTGTTCTGTGAAGTCCAGCTAGTGTGTTTAGCCTCCTAGTCTTGAGTGTCCCACATTTGGCCAGTGAGCCTCATCCACTGTATGTGTGGACCTGCTCACTTCTTGGAACCAACCCTCTTTGCCCTCAGAAAGCAGCGCATCACTTCTGCAATCTCTATTCATGGAGACCTGTGATAGTCCCAGCTCTGCCCTTCCCTCCCTTGTGCCTCAATAAGAGGTCACATTTGTTTTGTTTTTGTTTTGAGCATGTGTTTGACAGTTTACTCCTGAGCGTTTACTGAAATTCCAGATTTTCACAAGATAGATGGAGACCTCTATAGTGCATGATAAAGTTGATAATACATAAATCATTTTTAACAACAGGTAATATGCATAATTTACGGTGTTACCGTGCTATCTTTTGATATTTATGATGGATAATGTTCAGTTTTTGCCCTCATATTACTGCTTTAAATTATACCACAAGAAAATTAATGAGAAAGTAGATTTATGGGTTTCATTTGTTTGTCAATTCGGAAATTAATTGGGTGTTAATTTTAGCCGTCCCTCATCAGACCAGGACTTTAGTACGTGTGCATTACTTTGCATTCATTGTAGCTTACCTCCCATTTACTGTGGGTCACTAGCTCTGCATACATTAAAATAGCCCTGCGGCTCATTCCCTTGATTACTTTTTGAACTGCCATGCATTAGAAAATGTACGCCTTTCTGTTATAATTATGAAAATTTGTTATTGGAAGGTGGTGTCTTGAACACCCCGACTTCTCATACCACACTTGTGCTTGGGTGGTCTCTCCATGGAATGGGACCAGTGGGGGCTGTGGACAGAGAAAGACTGTCATCTGAAGGGTTCATTCATGGCTTGTCAGAGTCAACTCAGAAGAGCAAGTGGTTAGTTGTCACCGTTCCTCTTGTTTGGCTTGTTCTCCTTGTCCACTTCTTTTCTTCCCTATGGCTCTGCTTCTAGAAAGGGATTCTGTATTGTATGGACAGTTGAAGTGTCTCTGTCATGCCTCTCCTGTCTTGCTTCCTAATCCCTGAATATGACCCCTACTGCTGTCCTCACAGCTCCAATGTCACCAAGTGAAGGGTGTCATACCTTATGATGGACCTGTGGCATCTCCAGTCCTGCGAGGCTTCCACTGAAGGCCTATGACTCTCCTCTGGGCTGTTCCATTGCCTCTCTTTTGCAGGGGAGCAACACACGAGTGGTTAGAGGGTGGGGCTTATTTGATGTCCTAGGCCACCCCACCATGGAGCTGCACCTTGCTCCTTGAAAACTCCTTTGTTTGTCTTCTGTTACCATGTCAACCCTGTGTGCATTGTACAGGAACCAGTTCTAGAGACAGCGTCATCGGTAGTTTTTTCGCTGAATGCTTGATACAAGATTAGGAAAGATTTTTAAAATCTTGATACAGCATGAGTAATTTAAAAGTCCAGAAACAAAACTAGCCCGCCCACCCCCTCCCCACTTTGCTTTGCCAACCTCTAAACTGTTAAGTAACTGATGAGAGAGTGAGAGACACGTGTTTACTGTTTCTGGAATCTTAACATTCATGGTTCTTCCCTCCCTCCGTCCCTCCGTCCCTCCGCCCCTCCCTCTCTCCCTTGCTCCTAGCCCTTGTCTCTTCAGCATTGCAGTCCCCACTGTCCTTCTCTGTATAGGGACGTGCAGTGAGGAAGAGGGTTGTCCCTTTAGCCTTGGGAGGGATAATGATCCTCAGTTCCTCTACCCGTTGTCCGGGAAGTGGCATTACCCTTAACTTCACTTCTCCCCATAGCGGTAGAAACATATTTTACAAAACTCTGTTTGGTTTAATTTACACATCCCTTTGTGAATAGACCAAGTTCTTTAAGGGCATTTATTCTGCTTCATATAAATAATTGATCAGCCAAGTTAATTTACTTCCGCCTGACTTGGTCAGCCTTAATTAACCGCCCCGGAGTCAAGACTGAACTTTTTGTTAGCTTGAAATCTTTCACAGGCATGATAACAAGGCTTTATTTTCCCCAAATTTTCAGCATCAACACTGTAACCAAGGAAATAATCATAATAATAAAGCTGTGTTTTAATTTACTATGAATACATTGGCCTGGACATTATGAATTTTCCAGAAGGTTTCCACTGAGTAGCTCTGTTGGCAACAACAGTAAATAAGCCTGGGAGACCCAGTTCTTATTATTTTTAAAAGTCCCCTAAAAATAAAAAAGTGAGCCTTTGAAATTGGTATCTCTGTCCTATTTCCCAGGAAGGTGGCGAGTGCATGGTTTGGGGGTTTGGGCTTCTTTATGCATCTCACAGCCATGGGATGGCAGTGTCAGCCTAGTAGGGTGGTGGGGTATGGATCAGTTGTTATAAGCAGGTACCGGTCGTGTGCAGAAGGTATAAGGGAGAAGTGGGGAAAGGCTTAGCTCCGTTCTTAAGAATGGAGAGATTGATGGGGACAAGGTGGCGGAAGCCTCCATATACATGATCCTCAATTTCGAGCACCATGGACACTTGTACAGGGGGTCATGCATCCAGTTCATTATGGTGCAGGTGATTCTTTGGTCAGGCAGTGTCCCAGAGAGGAGGGGCAGAGGTTAAGCAAATCAAGTTCTTGGGACAAAACCCCAGTGAAGAACAGAGTGCAGGGCCCCGTGGTGAAGAGTAGCTTGCTCCTCCAGGCTCTGCATTGCTCTCCCCTGACACTGTGTGAAGTCCATAGGAAAAGACAGTCATTTCCCGAAACATTCCAGTGCGTTCCCTCTCTGTAGTTTAAGACCTTTCCTTCATCTACCTGCCACACTCTTGTCTTTGCTGGAATTTAGTTTCTCCTGGTTGATGTGCTCATTGAATACTTAGCCAAAGACTGTCTGGAGAAGGAAGTCTTGGTCATTTCTTGAGCTCATGTCTGAAATGAAGAGTCTCTATGGCTGTATTTGCCCCCCGTCAACTGAGCGTCAGTTTTCTTGTCTCAGAAATGAAGACGGGGGAGTTTGAGAAATGTACCAGAGGGTTTTATATGAAGATATAAAAGCATATTAAATGGCCTTGGATGTTTGATAGAAATACTCTTGACCCAGACAGTGTCAGAAATACTCTTAAATACCAAAACTCCACATTTTCCACATAGGCATTTTGTGAAGCTGTCTGTCCCCGATGGGTGTTGCCCCAATGAGAAGCCCTCCAGCCCATGTGCTCCAGTTAGCATTCGCTAACTCAGGACATCCTTAGACCAAAATAATCCTTTATTTGGTGTTGATCCCAAAACCTGGACCCTCACAAACCCAAATCATGAGTCAAGTTGCTTGGCTCCAGGCCTGCTCAGCTTGTGCTGGAGGACTTCACAGTCCTTTTTGGAGGGCACAGAGCAAAGGAGGGGCTTCTCCTCAAACTGTGCGCCAGAGGCGCTTTCCTCACTTCACCTACCTACCATGATGCTGCCAGCCAAGGAAGCAAAAGCACGGCCAGGCTTTTGGACACCCGTTCTCAGTCCCAGATCCCCAGAGTCATGTGGCTTGAAGACAGTACTTGTGTAAGGACAGGGCGTGCGACTGTGTGTGCTTCTGTCTGAGGGTAGGTGTAGAGTGCTTCTAAGAGCAATTTGCCTGTCCTATGGGTCCATTCTTTGGCATAGAGAGACTTTCCAGAAGGTGGGAAACATCTTTTTTTATTTACGTATATTTTTTCATAACTGATAATAAAAGAGAATTTAGTGCCGACTACCCTGAGACATCTCTCTATTCCTTTGTTCTTTTATAGTATGGGTGGTTGACTTAGTACAGCCAAGGTGTGTTCGGGACCCCTCCTGTGGCGCTGAGCTACATCCAGCCTGAAACCTTTCCTTTTAAGTGCCCAAGCATATGAACGAGTGAGGGGATGGTAGAGCTAAATAAACTAAAGCTTTAGGGAAAACCCCGAGGCTTCAGCACATTGGGTGTTTTAAGTCAGAGGAGATGTTTCCATGTTCCTGGTCTCTTGTTGCCTGTCTTATATCTGTTTTGGGATGGTGTTTTGTTTTCTCGGGAGTTGTTTTGATAGATTCTTTCCATAGTGGGAGGTAAGGAACTACAGGCAGTTTCTAAAGGATAGTAATTGCTAGAAAGTCGGATCCAAAGAGATGAGCGTTGTCACCTGTAGTTTCACACCCGCTAACATAAAATGGCATTCTCCGTCTCCTTCAGCACCGGATTAACTAACAGATTATGGCCTTAGGTTCCTGACGTCTGCCTTGTACCTGCTAGAGACTATGTACTGAAAATGGACGAGATAGGAATTGTTCAAGTGGTCATTCCTCTGTCCGGTCCTCAGGCAAATTGCAGAGAACAGGCTTTAGTCAGTTTTTAACAAAAGCGCAGCCTCCTAAAGGTGTCCAGAACGCTTTGGGTTTGATGTGGTTATATATCTAGCGTACTGGGAAAGAAATAGGTAGTATTAGTACCTCCGGGTAATTGGAATGAAATATTTTCTGTTTTGTCTGGTATTGGGAATTCACATCGAAGTCTTAAGTATTTAGGCATTTTTCAGCTTTGATGTTTGAACTGACTCCTTCCTTCAGTGACTAATCGTTTTCCTTTCCAAGCCCTGGTCTGTGAACTTGGCTTGTGACCCTGTATGTCAGCCTTCAGAAAGCATGCTGCTGTAAGAGCTCAGCCATCAAAGGAGAGTGTCTCTCCCCTAGTGCCCACCACGGCTAGCTGTGGCACACTGGACATGAAAATAACTCACGAGGCCTTGTATTTTTTTTTTTTCTCTAGAATTTACCTGTTTTGGAGGCTGGGCATAGGTGCAGGTCACTGTGAATGTTTAGAGGTCAGAGGACAACTCTCAGATGCTGGCCCTGGCCATTCTGACTTAAGACATGTGTTGCAAGGGCTTTTACCCACTGAGCCATCGTCCCATTCCCAAGCCTCAGATCTCTTCTCTATGAAGTGGAAGTGGTGATTGTTACTGGAGCCTAGGGAACACACAGGAGTCACCTGCATTGGGGATTGCCGAGTGCAGTACAGGCGGGTAGAAGACAGGTTTTGTCCTGGCTGGGTACTTAAACTCACTCCCCAAGCTACTGGTTTGTGCTAAGAGAGTAACAAGAATGAGTACTATAGTTAGTGTCAGGCATTGTCTTTGCCTGTAAGGCTGGCACCTGGGAGGCTGAGGCAGAAGAATTGAGTTCAAGGACAACCTGAGCTCCATCATAAAACCCTATTCCCCCCCCAAAAAAAACAAACAAACAAAACCAAAAACCAAAACCTAAAAAAAAAACTAAAAGGAGACAGCAAATTTTTCTCTAATTATTTATACTATATGTATTTTTTTTCTAGTAAACATTTAAGTACTTTAGTATTTTATTTAATTAGTTTGCTTTTGGGTGGTGCTGAGGTGTGAACCCAGTATCCCACATATGCTAGGCAAGTGGTCTACCTCTGAGCTATATCTGTGCCTCATATTTAGGACTTTAAAATTCTGACCTTTTTTGTGGTCTACGTAGGTCTCTCCAAAGTAAAGAGTACAAGGATCTCCCTGAAATATCAGTCCTTACACACCTTCGAGTTTCAGTTATCCATCAGGAGAAACATTAGCAATGAATGTGATTCTCACGGGAGCCTTACCTGTAAAACAACAGTCATAGTCGGAATCCATTCAGTTTGAAAATGGAAAGCCCTTTCTGGCCCTCTCTTTCTAGCCGTGGCCTGTCTTACAGGGATGGCCAATAAACTGGTACAAGGATTTAGAATCCTGAAAATGCTTTTGCTGTTTGCCTGCAGGTTTTCAGCATTGATTCCCTCAAGGGGCCTTGTAGTGAAGCGGCTTGTCACTTGAGAGACTGAAGTTGGAGCGTATTTCTTCTCTGCCAGAGTTGCATTGCCACAGAGTGTCTGAACCTGATAGTGCTTCAATGTGTAACTTGTGTGTGATGACTTACAGTGTTTTGTTCTTTGGCGAAATATCTGAATCCCATCAGAGAAATTGACTGCTAAATTCTCCTCGGATCGCCTGAACCTGTCATCTTTCTTGTGAGGGAATAATGAATGTATAGTTTAAGCCATGCTAGAACTTGAGTTGAGAGTGACAGCCCCTAGTCCTAAAGTCGGGGGCAAGTCTACTAATAAGGGAGAAAAGGGCTGAAGTAAAGCGACAACTGTTTAGAGAGTCCAGCAACATGTAAGGCAAAACTCCTCTCGTTCTGACCAGCAACTGTTTTAACAGCTGTCTCTCCCCCGTCTCTCCCTTCCCCACTCTCCCCCTTTTCTCTCTCTCCTTTACCTCCCACCCCCCCTTTTTCTGAAAATCCTCCTCTCAGGTTTTTGAGTCATGATGCAAGAATCTGGGTCTGAGACAAAAAGTAACGGATCAGCCATCCAGAACGGGTCCAGCAGTGGCAACCACTTGCTAGAGTGTGGGGCACTTCGTGACACTCGGTCCAACGGGGAGGCGCCAGCGGTGGACCTGGGCGCAGCCGACCTTGCCCACGTCCAGCAGCAGCAACAGCAGGTACTCTCCTGGGAGCTGGAGTTGTGAGTGGTAGTAAAGCCACTGTCCATGTTGTAGGCACACCCGTCTGCTGCATTCGTCTGCCGGAAAGCAGCAGCATAGTCTCAGGGGTCCTCCTGGCTGAGATTAATTTTGAAAGCCTTGGGAGCTGCAAGCATCTTTCTGGACAGTGGCTATTAGACTTAAAGTTGAATGGACCTTGAGCCCCCAACGTGTCATTTAAGCTTTTATTATTCAATTAAATGACTCTCTGGGGGGAAAAATGGTTGTTGATGTTTGAGATAAATAGTTGACCGGTATAACAGTAGTTAAATAAAATAAAAACAGGCTCACCACCCCCCAGGCTTTTCAGAACCTTATGAAGAAATAAAATCAGAGCTAAAAGATGAAAGAAATAAAGATATTGGGGGTAGTCAAAGAAAGTAGAGACAAATAGAAATATAGGTAAACATGTTTAAATAACAGGCCCATGTCTATAACACGGACATCAGTTTGGGACATGCGTTCCTCCTACCTCTAGGAACTAGGATGTGTGTGTTTGTGGATCTTTCTTGAAGTCTGACAGAGGATGGTGTTGGCTAAAATCTCAGTGATGTTTTAACTGATCTCCTGTCTGGGCCCCTTCAACATGCCCCTTGCTTGAGACATTCTCATTCCTTCCCTACCCTTCCCAGGGTGGAAGCAGGTCCTTGGGAATAACTACTAAAATATTTCCCGGTGGTACAGGTGACCTAAGACATGGTATTGTGTTGGTAGAAATTCAAATGTAAATAGCATTTCCTTGAAGACTGGATTGGGTTTCCCACCTGTGGGATCAGGAAATATTATGAGTTTTTGCTACTGATAACAGGGCAGGTTTTGTCCTTGATCCATTTATCTCGTAGCTATGGTACCATTTGCAATCAGGTATTTAAGAGAAAAAAAAAAAGAATGAAACATCTTGGGGAAATTTTGTAACTTTTACATAGAGAATTGTTGGGAAATGCCATAAGAGAAAAGGACAGACCTTTCAAACTACTTTTTTAAAATTGGAATCAAATTCTTAGGGCTGGAGCCCTGGTAAGAGTCTTAGTTGTCCTTTCTTTCTGAGACAGGTTCTCACTCAGCTGAGGCCTCTGGCTTTGAAATTGCCCTGTAGCTCAAATTGGCCATAAACTCCGGATCCTCTTGCCTCCACCTCCGGAATAGTTGAATTGCAGACATGCATTAAAATGTAACCAGCCAGGCAGTGGTAGTGCACACCTTCAATCCCAGCACTTGGGAAGCAGAGGCAGGTGAGTTTGAGGCCAGCCTAGTCTGCAAGAACTAGTTCCAGTGCAGTTAGGAATGTTACACAGAGAAACCCTGTCTCAAAGAAATCAATCAATCAATCAATAAAAATATAAACAGTTAGTGGACTGTGAACCCGTTAGATATTGGTGGGTGCAGCATGAGACCATGGTGTCAGTTTGGGGAAAGTCCTGGAAAGAAAAAGGGAAGTTGGCAGACAAGCCAAGTCAGTTCAGGGGAATTGGGGGTGTGACATGATTTCTTTTCTTGACACTGCAACTATTTCTGCCCCCAGAATAGGCACCCTCAAAGCTAGAATTTAGGCCACCTGGGTTGTATTAATTCTGTGCATCAGTTACTACACAGTGGCTGACTTCTAACTGGGGAGCTTGTTTGCCAAACCCGGCAGTAAATGGCAGGAGAGCATTTGCAGGGATGGTCATTCTGTGGTATCCTCATCTGTGTGGGGTGAGATGAGTGGTTAGTATTTCCGGAATACCATCTTCTGTGCCACGACAAGACCGAGGTAAGATCAGTCATTCATGACGTAGTTGAGATGGGAGCTGATGCAATGGACAACCTGAATCATTTGTACTTAGAGTACATTAGTTTAGTCAGTGGGAGATTAACTTTGCTTGAATTTTACCTGAAGGACAGACAAATATTCAGAATATTAAAGTATTTTACCAAGGAGCCAGCAGGTTAAAAACATGCTTGCCACCAAGTTTCAGGACCTGAGTTTGCTTCCCAGCACCCACATGGCCAGAGAAGAACAAGCCTTCAAAGTCCTCCCTCGCTCTCTTACACACAAATGTAATAATAATGAAAGAAATGTTTAAGCAAAAAACAAAAGAAAAAAAGCCAACCGTGAGAATGTACATGTTTAACACACTTACTACACACAGCCACCCTGCTACAGCACAGTAGCAGCAGTGCCACCTGAGTGACACAGAAGAATGTTCTGGAAGCATATTTCCGTTGCATTTGTTTAAAAATAGTGAGTCACTAGTCAGTCACCTGGGCTGGAGCCCTTCTGGAGAATGTGTTGTTAAATGGTCGTTCATGCAGTTTTCAAGTACTTGGTTTTTGATTCCACTTTGAAACTTGAAAATAAATATTTCACGGCAATTTTCTGTCTATTTGTCACTGATATGTTTGAGGAAGAAAGGCATCCGTCGGGTCTAGGATTGTGGCTAAAGCCCCACTTATTGTGGTTGGCAAGCCTTTTTAGGCCTTATTTTAAAACATCCACAGCTGCTTTGGCTCCCCGTGTAAGAGAAGTCTCTAAGCAGGTTGGTGGGGGAAGTAGTGTAGGTGACAGAAGAGAAACTACAGGCTCACAAACGGTCCAGGGGCCCAAAGCGCCCCAAGTTCTCTGGGGTCCAGAAAGCAGCAGCAATTCAGCTGTGCAGAGGAATTGTTGCACTGGTGGATCTGCGTGGTTTTCGTCATTTTTCTCCTGCAGGTCTTTACTCGAAGTGAGAATGCAAGCGCTGAGAAAATCGCAGCCATGCTGAATTCATTACTGCGGTAGTCACACAAAACCACGGATAAAATTTCAATATCTGCAGGCCACAGTTGAGTAAACAGTTGCACTGAAATTTAATTCCTGTTGACTTTTCCCCCATCCCTCGCCAGGGGCACATTCTGATTCCATAGTACAAAGACAACAGGGGTTACAGCTTTGATTAATGTAGGACAGTGGAAGAGAGAGAACTGTAAAATATGTCACAAGTCCACGGAACACACAGATCTGGCTTCAAGCTGCCTGGCGTAAAAACGAGTTAATTACGCTGTGAGTTACACAAAATGGTTCGGAATATTCTATGGCACCAGAGCCTTTGGTGTTATTCAGCGGGGTTGGGGGTGGGTGCTATTCGGTGTGTGTGTGGGGGGTTGCTGAGTGAGCTCTGTGTTGGGCTCCTTCTTGCCACTCATGCCTACAAATGACAGCAAGTGCTCTTTTCAGAAGCTTCGGTGCTCACAAAGAACCACTACCATAGTGATTCCATGGGTTGCCTAAGTTGAGGCTCAAACAGCATTTGTTTTAAAAAATTATCTAGTTGACAGCCTGAAGAAATGGGAGGTCTTTGCTTTCCTATCCTCTCTTGAAAAATCAGGACGTCTGGCAACCTTGGGCGACCGTCCCACAAGGGCAGCAACTGTTGAGAGATGAATCGCTGCTGAAAACAGGGAGCCCTGTAGCCTTGTGGTTCACCATGGTTCCACCCAGCAGAGTACTGCCCCTGCCCTCTAGGCAGAGCAGCTGGGGATGCTGGTCTGGGAGATGCATCATCCTTCAGAAGTTATCAGCCAAGGAGAGGTGCGGCCATTAGTTGGAGGAGCCCGCCCACACGAGTGCCTTGTCTTCCCTCCTCAAAACAAAGCATATTGTCTCGATAATGTTTCAGCTCTATTTATATCCAGGCTCTGGAATTATTACAATGGTTTTCTAATAATGTAATTTGATAGCATTTCTGAGCATTCTCTTGCAGGCCTTGAGTAGTTCTTTACCCTATACCATGACTGCTTTTTACTTCCTATTATGCCTGCCCCCATTTCTGTGTCTCTGGGCTCTGTGTTGACTCCATTATGAAATGCAGCAACAGATACTATTATTGATTGTTAATGTTTTTTCTCTCTCCCTCCTTAAAGGAAGGATTTTAAAATGTCCAGAGCAATTTTATAAACTGTGTGGATTAATGAATTTGAAAAGTCTTGAATTTTTTAAAGCAGGATTTTATTTCCATATTGCTGCAAATGAGAGCTTTTTCAGATAAGCATATTACATAGAACATAATGTTTAGAAGTTTCTCCATATACAGCATATGCTGGCAGGTCAATTAACAGAATGCATACCAGAAAATGTTTATTCAATAAAGATGAATAGCTGTTAAATAAAACAGCTATTCTTGACAACATCCCTTTTTTAAATGATGGGTGCTTTCTTTGGGAAGGGGTAAATTTTTTGGTACCACCTGGCATTTTTATTGTGTGCAAATCAGCAAAAAGGAGAGCGTTCGTGGCTGCGGTTTTGAGGTATGGCTATCATTGTCTATGAGGAGAACAGTTTCCAGAGAGAGGGTGAGAAAGTCATTTAAAATAATATGCTGCCCTTGTGATTTGTTACTTAAGGTGTATAAGTAAATGAAGGGCTTTTTTTTTTTGGTAACTTCTCTGATATTTGGTTTAAAATGTTAGAAGTTTTGGTCAAAAGAAAGAGTGTATGTTTCAAGTTAACAAATGAAAACAAAGAGCAAAAGAAATGTTCGGTGACCAACAAGGAGGTAAGAGAGGGAGAAAGTATAGGGAGGCCTCTCAGAATTGTCCAGGGAGGGAAGTAGAGGGTGGCCATGGAAAGAGAGGGAGAGCAAGTACTGATGCTTACACCGGACCCTGGGAGCTCATAACCAGGACCAGCTCTTTAGGGCATGGGCAAAGAGTGTGCTGGTATAAATTCAAAGAGGGTTTAAAAAATGGAAGATCAGAAGAATCTAGGAAAATCATAGATGCTTACACAGTGGGATTAACAGTTGTCTCCTTGTATGCAATGTTCTATTAATGGATTCAACTGTGGCTCTAAAGTTTAGGAGAAGTGTGTCTGAACTGAACATGTGCAGATTTTCTTGTCCTTGGTCCCTAAGCACTATGGTGACAACTACTTGTTCAACTTTTACCCTGTGTTGGTTACTGTAAGTGATAGAGAGATGCCTTTAAAGTGTGTGAGAAGAGGGTGCCTAGCTTCCATGCAAATGCATCTTCCTGTCATTCCAGAGGGCTTGGCCATCTGTAGATTTGGGGTTACTAATGAGAAGGAATTCCTAGAAAAAGCAATTTGAAGAAGAGAGACTTTATTATGGCTCACAATTTCAGGGTGGAACCCGTCATGGCAGGAAAGTTATAGGGACAGAAGTGAGGGGCAATTGATCACATTGCACCTGCAGTCAGGAAGCAGAGAGAGATGAAGGCTGCTATTCAGCTTGTTTTCTCCTGTTTATCTGGTCCAGAACCCCAGCCCATTTTGGGGTGTCACCCACATTTGATTCTTCCCACAATAAGTAATCTAAATACCTTCCCAGTCCCACCCAGGCATTTGTCTCCTCATTGATTATATGTCCTATCAAGTTAACAATTAGTATTAACTGTTGCAGTGTCCGCCATAGTCACCAAAAGGATGACTTGCAAAATATCAAAGGGTCCATGCTGTAAGAAAAAGAGTACATAAAATTTTCCTCTTCATTTTCAAAATGGTGGCATGAAATTCCTCATTGGTCTTTGGGACCAATGGGAGGGAGGGAGGAAGGGAGAGAGAGAGAGAGAGAGAGAGAGAGAGAGAGAGAGAGAGAGAGAGAGAGAGAAAGGCTGGATGCTTCATGTGAAAAGCACTCGTACTTGGTTTCTCAGGCATGCCCACCTCCCTTAGGGGACTTGGCGTTAGTTCTTGCTTTGTACAGAGTGCCCCGATAAAGTGGGTCCAGCCGTGGGTAAGAGACCGAGGTACCAGGCTAGGTGAGCTCCATCTTTCCACTACGTTTCCACTCACGTCCCCTGTCCTATTGCAGCTCTTGTGATGCTGTTAGTAGGAAGAAATGATGATCGTCAGTGTTAGAAGGGAACCTGCTAGGAAGGTAATGCAGAGAAGTGCTGGTAATATAGAGTGCCCTGCTGGGACCTAGTGCAGTTTAGAAGCTAGCATGTTCCTTAGCCAGTAGGTGAAAACCCAGCCCTAATGCTAAAGGAATTGCTCTGTTGAGATGCACTTTTATCAGACACTTTGCAGAGGTCAAATTTTACCCCCCCCCCAAAAAAAAGATGTAAAAAAACTGGGTAGAAATCAGTAATATCAATGTTAGTGAGACCCAAGAAACAAACTGGAGCAAAGCAGAGACAGAAGTTTAGATAATTCTGGTAAGTAAAGAAAAACCAGCCACAACAAAAACAACTCCCCTACACACTTTCCTTAATTCTTCTGGTGCCTATTTCTGGAAAAAGCATATTTCACCCTGAATGCTAAATTTAGCTCTTCGTCTCTGTTAGTTTAGTCCTGCCTTCCATCAAAATATTGTCTTCAAAGATTTATGTAACTTGTGAGCTTTATTTGAAATTCTTTCAAGTAGTGATTGCTGAAGAGATGTGTGTCATTAATCTCTCCATTAGAAATTAAAATGGCATGGGAGGCCAAAGCGGGGAGGGGCACCCTATATGTAAGAGAGCATGGGAACAAAATTCCAGACTACATGTCTTATTATGAGTGACATGTCCTCTCTCAAATTCAAGAGAAAGTTTTGTTGTGGTGAGATGGTAACTTTAAGCCCTGATCTGTTAATGTTAATAATAATAATAATAATAGTAACTTTAAGCCCTGATCTATTAATGTTAATAATAATAATAATAATAACAACAACAACAACAACAACAATACCCCTTCTAGCTTGTCTAATCAAAAGAATCTCATTTTGAACTCTGAGGAGATAGAGCTTCAGTCATAACCTGTTAACAGATTAGCACAGTGATTGCACAGTGCTCGCTTTCCAATGCTAGCAGACTCCTCCCTGTCCTCTGAGGCCCAGGACCCGCACCACTGTTCTGTGCCTGCCTGGTTTATTAACAGCAGAGCTGTGAACATAGAGTCAGCCTGTGGACTCTAATATACCTGTAGGGGGTACATAGATTACTGATAAAAAAAAGGTCTCCAGGTGACTGGCTGCTTTTGTGACAAATAAGAATGGCCGTATATATGCAACTGGGTCCTCGGAGTCCTGAGGAGGAAGTTGATGGAGAGGTCTGAACTTCCTGCTCTAAACTTTCTTTTCATCCCTTTGACTTTGAACTCAAATCTATTGTGATTGTGACGTGTCATAACACTGCAGAGACCCTTGGCCAAGCACTGTGTTTGATTCGCTTCACAGAAATAGAACCTGTGTTGGATTCTTTTCCCCCTTGTCCTGAGAAAAACACGCTAAGGTCAATATCCTTGACTGTCTGCCGTGCAGCTGTTACATGTGACCCAGTACGTGTGCTGTCCTGTGTAGCCAGGACAAGTGTGTGTCTGTGCTTTGTCACCATCGTCAGACGCCTGACAGAAACCATGTAGAACAGTTTCCAAGATTTCTATTCAGAGTCCTTGGCTCCATTGTGTCTGCTTGTGGTAGGACAGAACATCACAGTGATGGGGGCATCTGGCAGAGCCACTGGCCTCACAGTGGTCAGGAGTCAGAGACAAACAAGACTCGTCTGACATGACCACAGTGACCTACCTAGGCCCCACATCCTAATGTTTCTAAAAACTCCCGTAATAGTGTCACTAGACGAGGGCCAAGCCTTCAGAATAGAGTCCTTTTGGTTTTTCTTGACTGGGGGGGGGGGGTACTTCTTTAGAAACTGTAATAAGATGGAGCATCAAGAAATTCCCAAATCCCCATATTTCTGGAATCTAAAACTAAAGCCCCATTTGATTCCCCACAACCACCACCAAAAAAAAAAAAAAAAGTTTCAGTTTGGGGACCATTTGGAGTTTGGTTTTTCTTTTTTCTCTTCTTCTTCTTCTTCTTCTTCTTCTTCTTCTTCTTCTTCTTCTTCTTCTTCTTCTTCTTCTTCTTCTTCTTCTTCTTCTTCTTCTTCTTAATGTTCAGTCAGTAAATCTGAGTGATATTTAAAGTAAAACTTTCCAAATTCTGGCCCATTTCTGGCCCCAAGCATTTCAGACAAGAGTTGCTCACCCTGTATTAATCATCTCTCCACTTTGGCCTACAGAACTTAATTTGTTCATTCATTTATGTGATTTTCATTCAACTCTTCATTGCCCACTCCTGTGGTGAAGGCAATGTAGAGACCAGATTGATGTGTGTGTACTGGCAAAGCAAGGGCAAAGGCTGAGTATTGAAGTCCAGAGGGAAGCTGAGGCAGCGGACGCGGCTGCTGGGAAGGCGGAAGGCATGTGCTTTTGTACCTGTGTGGGCCTGGCTTCCTACTCCAGTGGAGACTCTAAGGAGATGCCCAGCTAAAGGGAAGGAATTCCTGGGAGATTAGTAGCCATTAGTCAAGCATTTTAATAAAGGGCCACTAACCTTGGACTTGTTTGATAGGGGGATTCATCATGGCTCCCCCCACCTTTCCTTCCTGCAGCTGTGTGCACAAAGCCTTTAACACCTTGTAAGTGCCACCAGGGAGGACTGTCCTTCTCCTTCTCTGACACGTGCCAGCACGAGGCCTAGTGATGACATTCTGTGAAGGTACAATAGTCTCTCCTAGAGACTCCTTTCTCAGGTGATTCTCCCTTGTGCCAAGGTGACAATCAGGAGCACCCATCACACTTTCTTAGCTGGGTTTTGTGCACATGTCCCCAGTCACTCGGGTCCGTAGTTGAGAGTCATCCTCAGCTACACAGCACGTGGATTTCAGTCCCAGGCCAGCCTGGGTTACTTGAGATTTTGTCCACAGGGAGGGGGGGAGTCCTCATATACACTAAAAGTTACTACAGTGGTTATGGCTGTTTATTCTGATTAATATTATCAAGTATGTTGCCTTTAGCCTTGGCCTGTTACTAGAATCTCTTTCAAAAGTCACATGGGGAATTCTGATAAAACGGCTGTGTTCCTATTGATCATGGAGTGGGCTTATCTGTCTTAGAGAACAAAACTAACTAAGCTGGGTCTGTGATAAAGTCTTTGTTCCATATTGACACAAGCTTCTTAGAATGAAATTGTTTTTGAAGTGGTGAGGGGGTGGGGGAGGAGCACATAGTGTGTATCTTATGCTGGAAAAATACAGTGTGTAATTATTAAACAGCTGGCGCTCTCGGTAGCTCATCCAGAAGCTGCGATCACACTGTCTGGGGATGGGGTTCTCCTTACAGCACTGAAGTGGAAAAGGTGAGGGAAGGTGGATACAAGCTGTGTTCTCTCGAATCCTTCCAGATGGCCATTGTATCTTCTGCAGAGACTGTGTGTGTACCAGCTGTGCACGGCATAGTTCTTTTCCTTACTACTGCTCACTTTTCTCTTGCATTTAGCATTTTCGTGTGTGTGTGTGTGTGTGTGTGTGTGTGTGTGTGTGTGTGTGTGTGTGTTAGGTTGCAGGCTGAGAGCAGAGCATAGTTTCAGGTGTCATTTTCAGTTTTGTTCTCCTTGGTTTTGTTGTTGTTGTTGGATAGATAGGGCCTCTCACTGACTTGGAGCTCACAGCAAATATGCTAGGCTGACTGACCAACAAGTCCTGGAGGTCCGCACTGGAGTCTCTTCAGCACTAGGGTTACCAGCAAGCTACCACACCTGGCTATTTTTTTTTACATGGTTCCTGGGATTGAGCTTGAGTCTTCATCCTTAGCAAATAGTTGACAGAGAAGCTATCTCCCCAGACCTAGCTTGCTCCTGTTTTGATGGTACTCAAGATAAGTTTAACTTTTCCACACAAGTTCATCTTCAGCAAGACTTCCGCTGCCATTTCTCTTCCCTCCAACCATGAATCCATCATCAGTGTCCTGTTGTGGTCCTTCCTTGAGCCCTCAAGGAAGGCAAAGAGTCAGCCGTTCCCATTGAATGCTCTTCCTATGGTGCTTTGTCTTGTCCTGAACTTCTGTCTCTCCACAGAGGAGGGAAGGTGACATGATGCCTTAGTCATTCAAATCCAATAACTTTTAATCTGAAGGTTAAGTAGTGAGATATAAACTAAGAGATGATAATATCAATTTTATGTTCACTGAAGGGCACAATATACCTCTTTCTAGGAGAGGGAAAATTGTGCGTAAAATGTCTTTCACTTTTCCATAGCAGAGTCATGTCTCTCATAGCCAAGGAAAGAAAGAGTTTTTTGGAAATTTTTAATAAAATAAGATGTAGCATCATGAAGCAGGGCAAGAGTGGCGTTTCGAGATTATAATTATTATGTATTAATTTTTCAAGGCTGCATGTGCAGAGCGGCTCCCTTGTAGGGAAGGCTTCCTCTACTGATGCTCATTATCCTCCATCCGAACTCAGCAACCTTTTGCAAGGTCAAAGACGGAGAGAGAATGACACAATGCTCATTCTTTCCTGACTATTTTTGGTCCTAATGTGTGTGATAAATAACACCCTGATAATATTGCTTACCTTCTCTCATTTTTGTTCCCTCCTCCTGGTGAGCTCTCTATTTCAATGCAATAAGCATTCACCATACAGAAGCGCTAAGTGGAAATGCTTCAACCGGGTAGCTTTTTATTCTGATGTTCAGGCCATGAGATTTATATTTGTCTTAGAATTACAAAGTTTGGTGCTGCGTATTATGTATCTATCGCATGTGTACTTATGTATGGGCTTGTGCTATCATTCATCTATCCGTAAGATGGGGAAGACATCATGCATGAGGTGAGTGTGTGATAGTCATCATTATCATTGTCAAGGTTATATTCCCTAATGGGGTGATTCATGATTGTGATTGCCTGGGTTGCATTCGGAAAGGAATCTTCAACTTGCCTCAGCTCTTTGTTGGGCAGCTTCTGTGTGCAAGATGCTGCATTGAGCCTGCATACCAGAAAAGGAACCCAAGGACGAGAGCCCTCAAGCCAGATTCAGCCTAGCATTTCGTACTGTGGAGAGAGTCCTTTGGCGATGTAGCTGTGCCAGTTGTTTACCGCTGTGTACAGCTGTCTCCGTGCCTACACAGCTGTAGTAGTAATTTTCTCATTAATGTGACAACGTAGCTGTCAGAAACAATTTCAAGATGCAGAGATGAATTTTGCCTCGCAGTTTGGGAGGGTCCAGTCAATCATGGCGAGAAGTCATGGTGTCAGGAGCAGGAGGCATCTGAGCACCTTGCTGCCATGGTCAGGAGACAGAGATGAACGGCAGTGCCCAGCTTGCTTTCTCCTTCTGATTCAGTCCACGACCCCAGTCCATTGGATGTTGCTACCCATATTCATGGTGGTTTGCCTTCTTAAGCAACCCTGCCCTCATAGATACACCTCTACAGGTGTGTTTCCATGGTGATTTTAAACCCCATCAAGTAGACAGTAAAGATTTAACTGTTACAAGAGCCAGCCAAGCTAACCTATTACAGCAGAGGTTATATGCCCCAGAAACCCGAAAATGTACATGGTCTGGCACTTTGCAGAGGCAATAGCCTTCCCCTGGGTTATTGAGTGGAGTGTGTGGCAGAATTCTCTGTTCTTATTTTGTAGTCACAGAGAACATGCTCTTTCACTCATTTGGTGTGTGTGCAGTCGGGGTGGGGGGAGGCTGCATACATGCACACATGATGTAAAACTTTGACTTGTGGTTTCTAGTGTGATGCAGTGATGTGTGGGTGTATTCACACTTCTGTTCTTCTTGTTTCCAGTCATTTAGCTGATAGTGTCTCACAAATTAAGAAATTGGACATTAGTAATAGTTCAAAATAAAAAAAAATGAGAAAAACTTCAGTCAACCTGCTGAGGAAACGGAGGTTATGCATACTTGGTGAGTCACTGAGAGAGCAGCTGTCCTCAGCCATAGCTCCATTGCCTACAGTGTAAGCTTTCTCTTATTCATGGACTCCCCACTAGACAACACAGAGAAATATTGCCTTGCCTCTCTCCCTGCATTCTAGGAATTCACAGTCCAATAGAGGCACAATAAAATATAGAAACACATACATGAAACATCAATAGAAATCTTAATGCACACAGAGATAAACTGGGGGAGACACGGATAAGCTAATCAATCGATATAAGAGTGATGTGGGTCATAAATCCTTGGTGGCCTGGAGAGGAAGAATTAGTATCCACATTGGTAGGATTTTTTTTTAAGTCTTTGGTGAAATTAGAAAAGAGAAACTGAGCATGTGAACATCTGCTGGCTTATTTTAAAGCATTTAGTGGGAAATAATGGATGGAAGGTATAGCCTGAGCCATATAGCTTAGACTTGCGGCTTGGATATTAAGGTCCGAAACATTTGTCTTTGACCCTTTTAATTCTGAAATCAGTGGGCTTAGGTTTGTGCTGTGGAGCAACTGGTGGCAGGTGGTGAGCGGAGGCCCTTCCATAATGGACGGTATCACCTGAGTTCACTGGGCTGCTGGACCTGGCTTCTGACTCTCTGTTTACATAGACCATGGTGTGAGTATGGGATTTCCAGGGATGCAATGGGGCCTGATAAGTCTGGCCGTTTCACTGAGTAAGGGTCTATGTTTCCTATACTTTAAATACCCAATTCTAGCTACTTCTCTCATTCTGTAATTAGAATTATTGAAACCCAGTACCTGATTTGATAAGAATTGTCAGATCTGAAGAGTGTTGCTCAGTGTACTTGTTTATTAGCTGACTGTATTTTCCAAGAAGATGGGGTCTGCTTTGGTATTTCTTATCCTTCTGCGACCTTTTTTTCCCCTCCTTTCTTACTTAGTTGATTCTGGTTTTTAAACTTTTCCAGTGGTTTGCTGTATTTCACAATTAATGAAAATTTGTTTATTTCTGTCACATAGACTCTATTATTACTGTTGCCAAACAGGATTGACTATATCCTGTGTGTGTGTGTGTGTGTGTGTGTGTGTGTGTGTGTGTGTGTGTGCACGCGTACGCACACACTTACACATGAAGGCATGAATGTGTGTATTCATGGGGATGTATGCATGTATATGAATGTGTATGAATGTTTATAAGTTCATAATTTTGCAGTTCTGTAGAGACCCTCCTCATTTACTCCCCAGACATTTTAGTTTGCTAACTGGTTCATACTAGTTCATGTGTTTAGACAAATATTTTCATACTTTTCTAATTGATTACTTTATGTTGAATCTTTTAGTAATCGATCTCTGACTTGGAGCAGGGCTTTTCTTTTGGTTTTAGATGTTCAAGAAAATGTTCCTGAATTTATTCCTCATGGCTAATAAGGCATCGATGCTCATGCGGACTCTGAGGAACACTCTGAAAGGCATGGGGCTGTGTAAAGCCTTGCACACTAAGAGCTGTCTCGTGTTCATTCCAGTGGCAGCATCAGATTGTTTACCCTTGATTCCTCCTCATTGCAGAACCCATATGCTCGGAAGATCCATGATAACTCAGCTAGGTTCCTAGACGTGATGCACACGGCACAGACATCCCTTTATGGTGGACATGTGAGTCCTGCAGCCCATTCTTGGACAGTTTGACTCTGCCCCTCAGGAGACTCACACAGCTATTTTGGCTCAGAGATCCACCATTGCCCACTTTCTTTGCAAGGAACTTTCTCAGTGGTTCTTATGGGATTGTGTTGAAGGCTTCTTAGGACCAATTGCAGATCATCCTTCAGAGTTCTTAAGATCCATGCTAGGCCCAAGAACTTGCTTTTTTGGTTTCTTTAGTCCATCCTCCACTGCTTGGCTAGAGGGCCACACTAGTGGAAAGACTGGCAGACAGGGTTAGACCGTGGGGGGAAGCTTTGGCCCAACTCACAGTCCTTTCTAGATGAGCTATTGTAAATATCTGAAAACGTCTCTGCCCCTCAGTTTGCACATCCATCAAATGGAGATGACATTAGTGTTTGCCATTTTGAATATATTGTGCAGTATTGTGCCACGGTCAGTAAGAATTTAACCTACAAAAATAGTGTGTAAAATATATAGAATTTAAGCTATAATAGTGCTACTTACTTTTGTGTTTAAAAGAGGAACAGTTGAATATTTCCTAAATATTTAATAAACTGGAGTGATCGTGTTTTGGTATATAGAAAGGTGCCCTCGACAGCTCTCTTTGGTTTACTTGTAGGATTTTTGTTTGCTTATGAATACTTTTTGCTTTTTTGTATGTCTCAAGGTCTCCATAGCAACATTGGCTCTGTAGTAAAAAAGAAAAGATGCTTTAAGTTAAGGCCCATTCACACTGCTACGGGTTGCGTGTGACATACACACGGTGATCTCGATTCCGCACAGTGCATTTTTGTCTGAAAAATGAAATAATTTTAGGAGTCTCTCTCATATTTATATCTTCAGCTACCACTTGTCTGCCCACTGGGTGTACTCTCCAGAGCCACCAGTGTTCTGGATGCTTTCACCGTGAGACGTGACTAACGCAGATCATCCTTATTGATCGTCATCCTTCTGTGACAAGAGTCAGTCCGGAGAGACCTGGGCCATAGAGCCGGACTCTTCTCTTCTGGTTTTCTCCACGCTTCCCCGCCCCATGTGTCTCCCAGTCAATGTGCACACACCCATCCCATGGTCACAATCACATGCAGGCACACATTTCCTGCCTGCTGCTTCTTTCACTTCTCAGGATGCTTCCCTTTGGGAACTCAAAAGGCAGGAGGAGCATTTGGCTGGAATTCGCTGCTGAAGGTTGAAGCCCCACCTCTCATAGTTCCTGCATGAGAAAAGCTGTCAAGTGTGACCAGCTCTCCATGCCTCCATTTTCTCATCTGTAAAATGGCACAATGCAAATATATCTTTGTGAAAGAGGTGTGATGATTATACTAAGCAGCACATTGCCCTTGACTGAACAGTCTACTCTGTAAAATGGACTCAGCACTGTATTATCGACCTTGTTGTCATCGTAAGGACAGGCCAGAGCCATAGTCAACATATTAGGGATTCACAGACAGTGGTCTGGTATGGACCAGGTTCCTTCTTTAGCCTGTCCTGCTCATTTTATATTTAAATGTAATCAGTAGGACATTGAATTCTCCATGCTGGAGTCTTCCAAGGCTTGCCTCCCATGGATACAGGAATCTTGTGCTTCATGTCACTGAGATAATGAACGGAAATCAGTGCCCTGTCCCCTCTGTCTGTTCGTCTCTTCATTTGCACTGACCTCAGTGTGAAGACTGTAGGGAACCAGTCCTTGTGGGCAATTAGTGCCCCAATTTATCGTTTTAGAAAAGAAAACACACACCCTAATCAATATAGAATCTCTACTCCATACCCACGAGCAAGCATCACCGAAGGAGCCCCATGCACAAATGTTTTAAATTTGGAGGCAGAGTTAAAGACACAGTTGGCCTCCAGAATCTGAATTGAATCAGGGTTTTATTTCAGATAAAAATCTTTGGGTCTCATAACTTAAAAAACACAACTTTTACTGGCATTACGCAATTTGCCACGGGTCATTTACCAAAATGTTTGTATATGTAAGCCCAGGTTCTTCTCTTTAAAAAAAGAAAAAAAAAAAAAAGGAAGGGTGGAGGGCAGGGATTGGGTTTTGCTAAAATCCAGGTGGCGTTCCAGTTTATATTTAATTTTAATTGGAAATGAAATACAGGCAAAGGAGGGGGAAAAACCCACCATGTTTTCTTTACTGAGAGTATCCATTGGGGAGAGGAAGGGTGCTGCCAGCCAGATTTTAAGACACAGATTTTTTATTGGCATGTCTATTTTTTTTTCTGGCTGAATTCTTGTGCCTGCATTTAAAAAAAATAAGTTTTCACACATGGCAGTCATTTCTATGTCTCAGTGCCACTTGCCACCCTCCCTGTGTTTCCCGTGCAGCTAATACCTAGAACCAGGAGAGCACAATCGTACGCCCCACAGAACCAAGGGCTTTTGCGGAGTCCTCTGGTGAACCCCTTTGAAGTTTCCCATGAGGTCATATTTAATTCTCCTGGTTCATTTGGATTTCTGAAAGAGTGAGGAATTTTGGAAGAAAGAAGAGTGAGTGAAAAAAACTTTATTTTAAGCCAGAATTTGAAGGTCCGAAAAGGTACAGGTACATTTTGTGAAACTGTGGCGAAACGCTAGCGGGAGACGGTGGCACAGCTAGGAAGTGGCTGCCGCTTCCCGGTTGCGCTGCGCCGTGAACTGGTGCCTACAAAAAATAACGAAACCTTCGCTGTTGGTGTCTTCTGAATTGGACACTGAATATCAAATACTTTTAAATTTTATGATACACGGAACAACTTGTAGAAAATGTTAATAGACAAGGATAAGGACACAGAAGATGAAGTGTGTCCCGTAGTCCCATTCTCTAGCAATTGGCGGCTCCTAGCGCTCTTTCCCCCTTCATTTTAAAGAAGTCTTTCGTGATTTCCGTCCAACCGTTCCCATTCCCTCCTTCACTAATGAGAAAAAAGTTAGCACCAACGCTGTTCATCAGCCAGAGTCCCTGCAGCTGATTTCCTTCTGTGGTAGTACCCCACCCCCTTTTTATCTCAATTTTCATTTTTGGATTCTGTATATTTATAGTTTTAGAGAAACCGTTTGGTTTTGATTTCTAACCTCCTCATTTATGGTGTGAACAATGTCATTTTCTTAATATTTCTCCCCTTTCACATTTGCCCAGCTTTGCTAGGTAATTCCTTAATCAGGCGCAATTCTTTAAATATTAGTTTGTGCCTGCATTCACTGATTTACTTATGTATATAGGTCTTTGAGACATAGTCCTGTTGTGTAGCCCAGTGAGGTCAGAAACCCTGCAGCCCTTCTACCCTGACCGTCTGAGTTCTGAGACTGCGCACATGTGCCAGCACACTTGGCGCTCCTGTCGGGTGCAAGAGGAAAACTTCATCATGGCACGTGACAATTAGACCGCATTTTCATCAATGAATACATTCCAAACATCTCCATGTCGTACATCCATGTGAGTGTGAATTTGAAATCCCTGACAGAAAGTGGTCACTAGGGCATTAGAAGTAGCAGCCTTAGCGAAGTGGGTCAAAAGTTGGTGGTTTCCAGGTTCATGCCAAGGCACTGCCTGAGATGGTGCAGGTTGCTTATACAAGCACCCTGTGAGCTAAGTACTCTTTTTAATAAAGGTTTTTATTTTAGTCTCTCTGTGTGTGTGTGTATGTGTGTGTGGACACATGTGCGCAATTGGGGTTTTGCAGAGACCAGAAGAATTCATCAGAACAAGAATTCCACATCTCTGTTAGCTGCCTGGCATGAGTGCTGGGGACTGAACTTGGGTGCTATGCAAAAGCAGCAAACACCCATAATGCCAAGTCATCTCTCTAGCCAGGAGCCCCTACTCTTAAGATTCTCTTTCTGTATGCGCAGAAGCATAGCTCTTGCTCACATTCCTTCACATAAAGTCTTAACTGTATGAGGCTGGATTTGAACCTGCTCCTGCTGGCTCCAGGGCCTGAGCTGCTCCTCAGACCACTCAGGCCTTGAGCTGGGCTGTTTATGGTGTAAAAGATCAGCTCATTCAGATAATCTCTCCCACGATGCGTGCGTTCTTCCTGCACTGCTTCTGCGCATGCCCACTCTGTCACATGTCCTCCATTTCACCATTTTATGTGTCCAGAAAGGGAAGAAACCCAGTATCCTGAAGACAGCCGCTTATCCATTGCCAGTCTGCCCCCTTTTCACACAGAGCCCCAGCTTTTAACAAATGTACACAAAGGTCTTCAGCAACCGTAATTTCTGCGGCTTGTTAGTTTCTTCTTCATTTCAAAGGGAGAGCATCTTGCTCCTCACCTGTTGCTCTGTGTCCTCCTGGTGAAGACTCGAACCCCGCCTACTGAGGAAGAGCTCAGCAGTTCCTACTGCTGCTCAGACACTCCCGGACATGGCAGAAGCTGGACTGTGCTTCTGCTGAAATTAACAGCAGGCTGTGGGCAAGGAACGAAGAGGTGGGGTCCGGGAAGATTCTGGCCAGGCCTCCAAAGCTCTAGCAGATTTCTGTCTCTTGGCACTATCCAAAAACTAAAGGGCTACTTTTAAGAATTGGGAAATCTGGATTTATTAATAAACCTCTACGTAAACCATGAACAGCAGTGGTTGCAACATATTTTTTAGACAACTTAAAAGCACCCATTCTGAGGCTGACAGGTTCTCGTTTATTGCTCTTGTGTTTTGTCCATGGAATCAGGAGGTTTAACTGCAGACTTTGTCCAGGTGCCCCTAACAGCTGTCACGGACTGACAGGACTAGGGACATACTTTCTGTGTTTTCTTAGTATTGTGTAACAGGCCTGAACCCCTTTCCCAACCAACAAAAATGTATTTGGTTAATATTTCTAGTACTTTGTGTTTCTTGGTGTGTGTGTGTTGGGGGGGAGGGCGCATGATTAGCCCAGTCTCACTGGTGAATGAGTTAGGCCTTTGGAAGAGCCAGGGCTCTCTCCGTTGTTTTAGTATCTGGAACAGTGACTTGTTTTCCTTTAAGAACGGTTGGCTCTGTTGACAAAATCTCCTTTGCTCCCGGAGTGGTATTTCGTGTTCATATTTCCGTGGCTTACCTGCTCTGCTCACATCCAAGAGTTCACCACTTAGCAGAGAACAACTGGTTAGCCAATAAATAAAAGATTGTACTCATGAAGGATTGTGCTAGGGCGCACGGTGGGGATTTTAAAGATTCATAACCTACAAGTCAAACTATGTACGTTTCCCTGGCAGCAAAATATCTGTTTGTTTCTGGTTTAGGAAACAGACTTTAACTTTCATGCCTGATTTTACGGAGTTGGCACTTGATGCCAAGTTCTTGCCTTGCGGTTAAGTCAGCTAACCTGTTAGCTGGAATCTGTGGTGCATTAGCTCAGAAGCCCAAATACCAGGCTGGAGAGGACAATTCTGAGTTCCTCCTTATCTCTTTCTCTCCTTTCAAAACAAGCTGCCCTGTCTGCTTTCGACAATCACAGCAGAGCAGGCTGAGAAACAATCTTTGAAGAGGAGTTGTCATTTGGAAATAGCCCACTATAAAGCTGGGATTTAAGAGGCAGAGAGACCCCTTTCCTGGAGGTGTCCCTGTGGGCGCAATTGTATTGTCATCACAGCAAAGAGACTGGTTTAGTGGGCCACGGGAGAAACAAGCTATTTCAGTTCTCAGGAGGAGCCAGATTGAATGCCACTGTGAGAGTCTCAGTGCTTGCCCTTCGGCTACTAGCTGGGGTGGGGAATCCACACTCGGGCCTTGCACACAGGGTGCCAGGTTTGCTGCATCCGCAGCCTTGGATGTTTGAAGCGGAGAGCTCAGGCTTATCCCAAATTCAGGATACGTCTGCCTCTGCCTCCTAAGTGCTGGGATTCTAGGCCTACACTCTGGGCCGCTCTTCAGGCCACTCTCAAGTGCGCCCTTCCAGTTTCCTTTTGGGCTCACAGGGCCTTCCTGAAAGCCTCTTTGGGTCTGGATCTCTACTTCCTCATTTGTCAGAGAATTCCATTTTTCTGAGTCTGCACTTACAGCAAGAGTATGGTTCGTGACTTCAGCTAACACACTTCAACTTGATGGCACCCGTGTCCTGCACGCTCCTTTGCCCCACACCTTACCCTATGAATGCGTGTGTGATATTTTGTGTTCATTCCCTTGCTCTTTCTCCGTAGTCTGAATTTTTTAAATTCTTTAGATGATCCACTCCCACATTTCATGGTTGATAAAACTAAACTCAGACAAAATAAAGGCTTCACCCTTTGATTAGCGCCTGCGTGCATGCCCCTGGTGTGTAGAAACTGCCTTGTAGGGCATGCTGTGGACACTTCCGTATGTCAAGATGAATGAGGTCAGAAGCTGCCCTTGTGGGCACCTTTTCTATGAACATCTGTGCCCAGGCACCGTGTATGCGTATGTGGCTGGGCGTGTACCAGTTCAGTTGTTTGTGTGCTTCTGTTGTCAGTAATTGGGAAGTAAGTTTTGTTTGCTGTAGATCAGGAATCAGCAAACTGTAAGTTTAGATTCCATCCATCTATCCAGCCATCCATCCATCCATCCATCCATCCAGCTATCCATCCGTCCATCTATCCATCCATCCGTCCATCCGTCTGTCCATCCATCTATTCATCCACCCATCTTTGCAATGTATGGGGGAATTGAACCCAGGACTTTGTGTGCCACAGCCCCCGCCCCTCATATTTTATTAAGATGCTATTTTAATTTACTGGCTTTTTGAAGTTCTATTTTATTGGGATTGGGGCATGCATGTTCCATAGAGCTATCTGGGGAGGTCTGAGGATAACATGTGGGAATTGACTCTCACTTTCCACCATGGTGGTTCTGGAGATCAAACTCAGGTTGTCAGGCATGGTGGCAAGCCCCTTTGAGCCTTTCCACTGGCCCCCACTTTGTGGATCTTTCTGTCTCTGTCACACTAATGTATTATCAGACAGTCCTGGCTATTGCATGTACATAGATCTGGCTGTGTTTCGGGGAAACTTCATTGAAAGTGTCAGAGATCCGCCCCTAGCCAATGGTTTGTCAGCCCTCTCCTGGACCACATGTAGATGGTATCTCAAGGAAACACCATCTGTGTAGCAGGGTGGTCAAGCCCCTGTGCTAATCATGTGGTTCCTACAGAGCCTTTCTTCTTGGAAAAGAAAAACAAAAATTCCCCAGTTTGGCCTTTGCAACCATGGTTGGTTTCTCAATTCCCATTCCTCAAAGCCTGGTTCCCTGTGGTTCTCCCACACGATCCTGACTGATGCCAGGAAGAAGCCGAGACTTCCCAGAATACACCAGCGGAGTCCCTGGGGAGATGACCTCAACCCTTCTCTCCATGTCAAATGTATCTTTGTTATCAGCTGGGCTAGAGGGAGCCTTTGCCTCCCAGTCCAGTGGAGTCAAAGTCTACACCTACCCTCCATTGTCCTTCACCGCCCCACACTCGTCTGTCACTGTAGAATCTCGTTTCTCCAGGCATGGTGATAGTTCTAGGTACTCTGAAGGCTGAGGCAGGACATCACTGAGCCAGAAGTTTTAGGCTAGCCTGGGAAACATGGCAAAAGACTTGTGTCAAAGAAAGGAACAATGGGTTTTTGTTTTTGTTGTTGTTGTTGTTGGCTCTTTGTGGACTGTAAAACATGGTGTCTTCTGGGCAGACAGTCTCCTTGCTCTGTGTGTAGTATACAGTGTTACTAACAATCACTCAAGCAATGGCTAGTGGTCTGATTGTGATGTTCCATCTAAGGGCCATTATGATATGTTAATGTAAGACAAGAATTAAAGTTCAAAAAGATAATTTAACCTTTTCTTGTTGTGAAGTCCAAGTGGTTGAGTAGTGAAGACAAGAAAGTTTAGATTTCAGGATTGAGGGAGAAAAGCTGAATGTCTCACTGGCTGCTTATTCCTATCACACCACGTCAGTTCTTGAGAAATCCTTCGGGACATTGACTCATGTTCTTGGGCAATAGATGGGAAGCTCTCTCTGTGGTAGAAAAAAGGTGATCCGTAGACACAAAGGAGAAAATGGCTTCTCTAGTGTTCTTGATATAAGAAATCTGCTGGAAACGTGGCCTAGGAACACTGACGTCCCAGACAGAATGCTGTGGCTGTCCCTCAGTGGAAGCAAGCCACCCACCGTGTGAGTTCTGGTTCATTGCGGTGGCTCTCTTTGTCCCTGTGCTTGGAAAGGACTCCAAACACACAGTTTCTGTCTGATGGTTTGGTTTGACGTTTGTGTATTTGGTGTGTATGTGTGTGCGTGTGTGTGTGTGCGTGTGCGTGTGTGTGTGTGTGTGTGTGTGTGTGTGTGTGTGTGTGTGTGTAGCCATTCTATCAGACACTGTGTATAAGAACATGGAAATGGCCTGCCCGGCTTCTCAGACCACTTACCCCCTGCTGCTGTGTGAGTTACTAACTTCAACTCCTGTCTTAGTAAATAAGGACTGGACTCAAGAGATAAAACAGCACTTGGAGCTCTAAGCCTGGTAGTTCTGTTCTCGGTCATCTATTTCTTCTTGTGCTGAGCGACCTGGGACAGAGTGACTTCCCACTGAATCTTGTGGCTTTGATCCCTCACTGGCCAGTGCTGGCTCTGCCCTCGGATATAGAGGGACCTGGTATGTTGTGAGTGTCTCTGCTGTGAAACAAGAAAGTCTCTCCCCGGCATCACTGTGTAAGAGTGGGCTTTATCAACAGGGCCTCACTCCCTTTGTGGCCAGCGTATCTCCAGTGTCTCCAGTGTCTGCTGCCTGTGAGGTTTGTTCACTTTATTTCCTTCCTCTCTTGGCATCGTGAGCCTCAGGGAAAGCTCTCTTTGTGTTGCTGTGAGCCTCACGGCACAAGGCTTTAACACCTCCATGTTTCCACTGTCCAGAGCACCCAGAAATCAGACGCTGCTTCTTCCCTCATGCCCCAGAATAAGCTAGAATGCTGCCTCTGTTGTAGGCATTTAATGTTTCAGGCCTCTGTGGCCTGGTAGAACAACTAATGAGATTTCTAAGCTGCAAATGAAAACGTCAGGAAGAGGGAGGATGGTGGGAGGAAATCATTGCTTTAGACCTAGGACCTGTCACAAAACGCTATGCAGGGGGAGAAAACATTGAGTGTAGCATGATCTGCCACCTTCTGGGTTGGGTGGGCTTCAGTTTCTCTGTCTATAAAATGAGTTCTGAGCACCCCATGCTCCTTGGAGCAGTGGTACCTAACACCTGGTAGGCAGTGAAACACTTGGATACTGTCGGGCTCTGAACCGTGAGGTGACCGTGGTGTTCCTTGAAGTTCTCGCCTTCCACAAACTGAGTAGATTTCCTTGAGGCCACTTCTGTCCTGTGGGACAGTGGGGACTTGATTTCTTGGGATGTCCCTTTTCAGAATAAGGGACCTATGGGATGGGAATTTGAAAGTTTACATGCCCTAGTGTTTCCACATTTTCATTTCTGTTCTCTTCTGTGTTCAGCGTAGTACCCAAAAGCTTGAATTCACTTCTGTGACAGCAGGGAGGCGTGTCTGACCCAGGAGTCCTGAGTGGGAAGCTGGGGCCCACACTGGGAAGAACAGGAGAATGCATGATGCTTGACAGGAAGGGAAACTGCCGGGACTGTTACTTATCAAAGGCATGTTTGCTGTTGGCCTTAGTATAATAATGTTAATGAGATTATTAGGTGGGGAAGATTTTTGATAAATAATTGATAAGGATTAGAAAGTGCCTTTTCTGCAAATAAACTTCAGAATAATTAATATTCATGGACTCTGTTTGTCAACAGAAAAATGTAAATGTAGAGCTGGTCCCCTTACCAGACTCAAGGCCTGAAGGACATCCATGAGACAGGGGTTAAAGAGAGGAAAAAGCTGTCTTTATATCCCAGGCCAAGACCCTGGCCTTTTGTAGGTCCATACTCCTTTTCGTGCTTGTGCACCCACTGGATGCAGCCCGCCTCTCCCTCTGGAAGAACCCGGGAAATGAGGTTTGTAATAGGTGCAGGTTGCAGGATATGGAGGGCGGCTGGCAGCTTGATGGCGCGAAGGCGGTGTCCTGGAAGCCGCTTCTATTTTTTATTTATAATCTCAGTGCACACTCTGGGTAATAGATGACACCACTCATTCAGTCCTTCCACTTCAAGGCAGGGAGACGGCCTGGATGACAGAGCTGGGAGTGGGAATACAAAGGTACTAACAACAAGAGGAAAATGCCTGTTTACGGGATCACATTTGTTAGCAGGCGCTTTTCAGCTATTGCTCCCCCAGGAGTAGCAGGAAGATGTGCAGCGCGCGCGATGATTTAACATCTGAAAATGGTACTTAAGAGTTTCTGCCTGGTAGGGATGTGACGGCGGCTTCTGAGAGGAACCCAGGGACTCGATTTCTTCTATTTATCTATACGTCTCTCTGGTTTTAGTCAACCGTGATCGCATATTTAACCTCTCACATAGCTTTAACACCTGACGTGCCAACTTTTTACCCGGTACAAAATGTACTTTTATCAAACAGTGGAATTCCTTGGCTCAGAATTATTTAGACAAATTTAGAAAGCAACACCACGGAGTGTGTATTTGGTTGGACAGGTGGACAAGTGGATGGATGGAGAAGGAACTGGAGCGTTCTGTGGTTGAGTACAGGTAGACAGAGAGAACTCTCCTCCGCTTCTATGGGAAAGGAAAGAAAAGGCAGGTAAAACACAAGCATGAAGAAGAATGAAGACGGGGAAAAAATAATAAAAGAGTAACCAGTACCACCCTGTTTTTGCTTCAAATCCATCATTGCTTGAGCTGAGAAAATTCATTGTAGGTGCCCTTCATGGATGCTAGAGATAGATGGAATCAAGGGAAAGAATTTGACACTTGCCACAGAAATCCAGTTTTCTCACTCAGTGGCCTTTCAGAGAGGCCCCTTAACAGCTTATGTGAAACAAATATTAACACAAATTGTATAATTACATCAGAATCCCCAATTTCTCCACGATGCAAAGCAGCTTTCCACCAGGAATCTGCCAGCTATAAAACATCCTATAGTCAAAGCGGCAGCGCACTCCCGGGAAACCCCAAGACGGGATCCGAGCGACTTTCACAGTTTATTTTCATGGTATTTAAATTATGATACCAGTGGGTATTTTTAATTAGTGTGCACTTGTCTCCATAAGCCATGTTGGCAAATTTGACTCATTCATACAGTAGTTGCTGGAAAAGAGGCCAGCACAGCCTGCAGGAATTAAAATAAAAAGTTTCTGCAAGCTGTTATCGACATGACCATATCTCATTAACTTTCAAAATGGAGATTATTTGCCTGAAAGCTTGATTTGACTAGCAGTAATCAAATATTAGGCCCAACGGAGTGCGGGGTGGGCGGGGGGGGGGGGCTCATTGTTGTGATGTATACCACCGAGTGTTCTGCGGTTCACTTTAAAAAGCAGTATAAGATCTTTGTTTTGACAAAAGCAATAGGAACGAGAAACACAGACATATGGCCCCGAAAGTATTATTAGGATAGTTTTATTTTAGATGAGGGCTCATTATTTACTAAGTTTCCTTGAAGATAAATATGAGCGTGCTGATTACTGATCTCTTCTCTCATTAAGGATATGGATGAATGCATTAGCCTTCTCCCTAGCCCCCATCAGAGTTTAAGCCTTGGAAACAGTGCCTGTCTTGTGATTACCTTTTCTTGTTTCAGTAGGTTAATTGACACGAACCTTAAATTCATACTTTGGCTCTGTCCCATTGTTTTAACTAAATACGATGGAGGAAGCTGCGTAGTTGTGCACAAACCAAGAAAAAGATAGGAGAGCCTTCTCATTCCCTGTATCTTCAAAGAGAGCATCTTCCTTGGAATGGGTATCTGGCCAGTCATTAAGGAGTCTAATGTTGAAAACCTGAAATTCCCGAAGCAGGTTAGACATCATCTTTTTTGAGACCTTGTATATTTTCTCACGCACAAAGGGCCGTTTGTACTGGGTACGGTAAACTGTAAGATGAAGACGTGGGGGGAGGGGTGGGGGTGACAGGCGAAGAGAAAGGTTCAGTTAAACAAAAGACAAGAGATAAAGTCCTTGCCTTTTTATGTCTTTGAACTGAGAACACGGTCTGCATTTTACCACAGAGAACAAGGCTACAGTGTAAGTAACTGGTTTTTGCATTAGGCTCTCCCCGGAGGTAGCAGAAAAATATCATGTCCCTGCATGAAATGTGAATGTGAAATCTACCAGAAAGAAATATTTATGACCATTTCATGCTTGATTAGGCTTGGATGACATCTGTTAGCAGACAGGAGCTGGACAAAGAGAGAGACGCTCGGGGGCAAATGTTAACGGAGTTGTTTAGACGATGCGAGGGCAGAGGCGTCCATTTACTGCCAGGCAAAACACAGGAACTGTGTTAGCCACAGTGCAGCCGTCGAGCATCCAGGGGGATAGGGACCCTGCAATCCGAGTCGAGGAGCGGTCCCATGCAGCTGGCGATATTTACTGTGCTGCCTCAGTTTATGTCAGAATCCCTTAACATCTGGGTCGCTGGCATCTTAATAAAGTTACAGAAATATGACCTGAGGATCTATGGGAATCCTCTTCACTTTCCCCCGTGGGTCTCCGACCCCGTCCCCACTTCTCAGTGCAAGAACTCATTAAGTTCACAGGGTTACCTCATCCGTCCTTCCATCCAAGTTCTTATCTTAGGTTTTAAGTTTTCTTTTTAACATAGACCCCTTGGTTTTAACTTAAACAGCCTTGGCTTTAAACAGCACAAAACTTTGCCTAAAATGAGAAGTAAAAATAGTTTTCCGGAACATATAATCAGTCATTAAACACGCTGAAGTGAGCGCTGTTTGTCTCAGCCATGACTCCTCCGAGTTAAGGGACGAAGACTGGGTTCTTTCTGGTTCTTTTCCCAGCCTCTTTTCCTGTAACTTCTCTCTGTCTGGAATGCTGATGGGAAATGTTATTTTGTTTTTGTTTGCAGCAGGTCTGTTGTTTTGATTTTGTCTGAGCGGTATGGAAAACAGTACGTCACTTAGAGTGGGTGTTTTGTGTACCGGCCATTTGGCCGTTGCACATATATTTCTCATGCTTATTACATGATGACAAAGGAACCAAAAAGACACAAGTTTCCAGCTGAATTTTTTCTTTCCACTTTAATAATAGTGAAAAAAAAAAAAGGAAAACAAAGTTAATAGATTTAGCAGTTTGATGGTATTCATCAGTGTGATAGCTATCTTCGGTTTTGTCCCTCCCCCATTTTTAAGAACTTTTTCATTCTTTGCGGTGAGGAAGGTATTTAGGCAAAGGTCAAGTTAATGCACAGATCAGTTTCTATAATAAACTGCATGTGGATAGCATTTCACGTTTTGCATAGAGTTGTGAAATGTTGTAATTTAAGTAGGAAAATGCATAAAAGGATAATAAACAATTTTAGCATCATTCCTGTGATTAGTTTAAGGTACCCCCCCCCCGGTTTTGGTCCACATATAACAAAACCTTTACCGATAGATGTATATTTAATTAAAATGATTCAAGATAAAATTTGGACGGAAACTCCAAACAGAAATCTCAGAGAGTAACTTCAGGCTGTTCACTGGCTCTGTGTGGACCCGCTTTCCCCGGATGCCTCCTTGGCATGAAGGGGCATCTTGCAGGAGGGTAGAAGTTAAAGCTCTAAGTAAGTTTTGGTGTAATACAAAAATATAAGATGGAAACGATGATTAATTTTTCAATTTCTCTATGCAGATATCTAATCATTGCACCCATAGACTGCCGAAGGCACCCATTAAAGATTTAAAAATGCAAGAGGAAGGTAGAATCCAAAAGATGAGATTTGGGATTAAATAATGTAAAATTACCACAGGGCAACAATGAAGCTCTTTGCACAGTAAGAGATTTTCTCAGACCCTTTGGAGAGATACTTACAATATTGACATGACTTACACAGTGTGTCCTAACCATGGCGTTAGGCAAATTAGGTATAAGTGATTAAATTAAGCGTCTTTTTTTTTTTCAGGTAGTAGCTCAGGCCTAACAATAAACAGCAACAAAGTGGCAGAGCAGGGAGAGGAAACGCACACATCCTTCACAATGCTTTAAATATTGCCCTCTGATTAAAGGGTTTCTTGGAAAGTTACACCCGTATATGCTATGTCTTCCTGGAGGCTTTCCATTTTAGCTGGGAAAATGCAGTGTTCTAGGGTCGCCTGTGTATATACGCTGTGATTTTCTTCAAATCAAAGCAACTTTTATAATCCTAGAAGAAGGAGACCTCACCGCCTCAGTATATAAAAGCTGTCAGGAAGGTCCAGCCGGGCTTCTCCGAGCTCCGCCGCGCTCTTTATCACTTTGCTCAGCCCCACATAATAACATCTTCATCTGAGATTGCCATGGCACGGGGGAGCCGCATTTGTTGATCAAATTTGGCTGGCTAACACTGAGATCTCCTATCCTGAAGTGCGGAGATGTGCCTGGAATATGTAAGTGCAAAGCCGGCCTCCTGATTGATTGATTCTGCCTGTCACAGAACAAGATAACCGGATCAGTAAATACCCTGTGCGTTCACCATCATCTCCACAATCAAAAGTGAGGGCATCATGGGGCTGCAAAACACTGGGGCATGATGGGAAAGCACATATTTCCAAAGGATAAGCAGGAACACATACACAGACAGACATCCACCCCATCACAAAGAAAAGGGAATGCTTTGTGTGTGGCTTCTTACAAGGGAGCCATGCAAAAGAAGTATTTTCTGTGTGTTTAGAATGCTTCCTGGTTGTAAACCCGGAGTTTATTTTGCAACTGTCATCTTGGAGGTGTTGGACATTTGTCATAAAAAGTTGTTATTTGAGTGCTGTTTACAAAGGAGATTGAGAATGTGATTAGGGGGCCAGAGCTGGTAAGAGGTCAGTAATGTCTTCAGCACCAAGGGAGCCTTTTCCCAAGACTTGCTACCTATTAAAATAAACTTTTTGTTGAAACAGATGGGCTAAACACATGTAAACAAATTGTTTAAACTTTTACTAAATTCCCAGGGAGTTTCTTTGAAAAGTAGCACAAGGTTGCCAGATTTGGTGTTTAATTATACAGAGTTCAAAAAGAGTTGAAAGAGCGGAACTGGGTGAACGTTGGGGCGAGGGGCACTGCTGACAGGTCAGCCGGGGTCACACATTCATGGCGCCAGGATGGCTTCCCTAATGGCTCGTCACCAAGTCCGATAAGTTGTCACTTTGCTGTTTGTTTCTTCTTCCCGTGAGATTTTAAGTTCCTGGGAGATGAGTATCATGTATTCTTGTCCCCATGTCCCAATTTTCCTGGAAGATGACCCTGTATGAGCTATGTAACTAAGTAAAGATGGGGCCAGGTATTGGGGTTCCTTAATTGCATCTCAAGTTATTCTTCTCCTGAGATGTAACTGGGTTCCAGAATTCAAATGGCATTCTAACTTAGGCCCTTTGGGGAAAACATGATCATTCTCCTTCTATCAGGCAGTTCACTGGCCCTCTTCAGCCTTCTGCGCTCATGCAGAGTGGAGAAAGGACCTCGGATGCGGAGGCATGTTGCTTATTTTAATAATAGCCACAAAGTTACTAGATGATGACGCTGCCTCCGATTCTGCCACATCATCCACTGGCAGACGGAGCCTTGTTCCCCGACTGCAGATTTTGCACAAACTTGTAAGTGGCTCACAGTGTGCTGTGTGGACCTGTTTTCTTGGCTGCCTCTAGGGTGGGTGATGTCTAGACCATTCTAGCAGAGGCATTTCTTACGTTCCCCCTTCTGTTTTATTTGGCTCCAATCAGTGCCTGCCAACTTCAGATCCTCTAGTTTGGCCCACACGGGCCACCCCTGTGGCACATTTAAGCAAGGTCGGGCTTAGAAGCAACCGTGAAGTCAAGAAGCACGTGTCTCTGAAGAGAGTCCCTCCTGTGGAAGGTGTGTATGAGCTAAGGACTGCAGTGGAGCGTCTTACATGTTGAGACCAGCGCTTACACTTCAGAAAGAATTATTACCATGTGTGAGATGTCTGGTTAGTCCTTTGTGACTTAGTTATTTTTTATTTGAAATGATTAAAAAATGCCTTTTGGCAGAATTGGCCTCCTTTCTTAATTTTCTGAACATAAAGCTTAAATGAGTTTAATGTTCTTAAGGAGGAAAAGGAAGTGAGGCACTGGTAGTCTCGGAGTGGCCATTCTGAGAAACAGGTTTGGATTTTTTTCTTTTTCTTTTTTTTCAAGGGCGGCATTCCCCTTCGTTTCGGCACAGACTCTTCCTAGTAACATTGTCTAAAATCATTTCTTCTCAGGGTGTGTTTGATTTCCTTTCCTTCCCTTTCAGGAAAGAGAACGTGTTTTATTGGATATTTTTGTTCCAGTCCTTGTTTCCATTATTTTTGCCAAAATTCATGGGAGTTCACTTTCCATTTGAATGCCTGAAATATTCCTTGAAGAATCTGCATTTGGGGACAGCTAGGGAAAATGCTATGCAAATTGATTTAGTGGTCTTAGTAACCACTATCATTTTATTTACTGAGGATTTTAGAGGCAAATCATTTTAGCGGGGAGGGCTTGTTGAAGCCTAAAGTTCAAAGGAAATTCCTTTTCTCTGGCTTCTCTGGTATTGTCCTTTAGTTTCCAAGGGAAGGGACAAAGTTTCAACCTTAATTCATTTCAAGAAAGAAATGGTGGATAGATTTTGTTACCGTGAAGCAAGCAGCCTTCGCTAAAAGGCTGTGAATAGACTGTGTCCGTGTTTGTCTTGGGTGTTAATAGTAGGTGTTTTACCAGTGTTGACTGATCCTAGACCAGTGTGTTTATTGCTGTGGAGTGAACAGTGCCTGCAGCCCTTCAAATTCAGCCATCTAGGTTCCTAGGTTCCCAGGTTCCTGGTGTGTATATAATCCTTATGTGGAAAGTAACCCATTGAAGCTATACTTTGTTTCTAAATCAAAGTTAAGGATTTCTTTTGGGGGGTGTTGGCTGATGAAGCAGGCTTTATCTTCTGTCTGGGTAGAATCTTACAGACAGATCCAGGCTAGGTCTGGCAGCCACTGGGCTCTTGATAGCCCCATGGCTCTGGGGAGAAGACACAGCCCCTTCGGGGCACTCTGGGCTGCTGCTGAGATTTTGAAAACCGGCTGAGTAGGAGTGCCTGGGGTCCCTTCAGTCAGCTGCTCCAGACCTTGAGCCTTGTTTTTTGTTGTCCCTGTTTTCTTTGTTGTCTGGCCTCTGCGGCCAGACTGACATATTTTGTGCATTACTTGGAATTTTACATATCTGAACGATGAACTAAACTGAAAGCAGAGGTTTGCCATCACTTCCTGGCTCCTTGTGAACTCTGAGAAAACAGACAAAGTAAGTTTCAGCATGGGTCCCCCAGAGTTGGCCACCCCCATTCATAAATGGCCAAATTCCTTGATGGTGCTGGAAAACTCCGGCTCTGAACGGTTGCTCTGCCAGAGAGTTAATAACAAATCTTCATTGCTAGAGAAAAGCTTTTATAGGCCACAGCCTGTGTGTCCCCTGCTTCAGTCACCTGAGCCCTAGACCAGTTATCACTTGTCTGCTTCACGTCTCAAGCAGTTGCTACAGGGTAAGGAGAGTGGCTAGGAGTGGCAGCCATGAAACCCCACTTTCCAAGTTCCCACGAAGGACATGAACTCTTACGAGTTTTCTCTTTGTCTTCTTTTTCCAGTTCTTTCAAATATTTAACATCTCTTTAGCCTGTAAATCATTGCTACCAGAGTTTGTCACTGAAGGATCTGTTTAAGGCATCGCCTGAATGTGCTGGGGGGATAAAGGGACTGTTTAGAGCCTTCATCTTTTTCTATGTTTAAAGGCACTTCTTTTGGGTTTCAGTTTCTGTGAAGGGTTACAGACTTAGTTCAAATATCAACCTGCTTTTTTTCTAGTTTCTCTCTTTTCTGTTGGTGTGTGCCTTCACAGGGAAGACATGCGGGCGGTGCTCCAAAGATGATGCCACACGGAGCTAGAATGATGTGTGCTGCCGCGAAGATCTTATGAAATGTTAAAAGTAAAAGCAGAGGGATCTCCCTGAAGTGAGGTCATCTGTGGCCACAACATCAGTTCACAGTGTCTCCTGTCTGACTCTGTCTGGGGGCACTAATTAAATAGCAGCGTGTGGATTAAAGGGTCATCACATTCCACACAGAGCTTCTGGGGTTCTTTATCATCTACTGGAGTGTAGTGGATAAGTCTGAAGTTGCTTTGTTTCCTGAGTTCTCTAATATAGTGGGAATCCTCCCCCAACCCAAATCTCTTCTGTTATTCCTTATACCTTGATGGTTTTAAGCAACTTGAGAGAGAGAGAGAGAGAGAGAGAGAGAGAGAGAGACAGACAGACAGACAGAGACAGAGACAGAGGAACTGATAAGAGACTCAAAGAATTCAGGATTCAAATAGGAGAATTAAGAAATTTACATGGATGATGGATAGGGACTCAACTGTCAGCTGTCAGAAGTGTGGAAACGCGTAGCTCTCTCTGTTCTTCTGAGGATGCCCTCAGCACTTCCTTTGCTCACAGGCTCCCTCCACTATCCCAGCTCCTCCTTGCAGAGGGCCCTCATGCTGCCATGCTGTTTCTTCTTAGATGAAGTTACAGTGCAGGGATTTACCTGTAGTTTACCTCTCGTCCCTGACAGCCAGTTCCAGCAAGAGAGAAACTTCATTGATCCCTTTCTCTGCTGTCTTCACAAGGACCTGCTACATGGTAGGAACTCAGTATTTTCTCCAGCATAGGCAGGCGTTCCCTAATCCTAACCCCAACCACCTCAAAATGACTGGTTCCCTCTTGCCTAGACCAGAACTTCTGAACGAACCCTATTGATAATCCCATTTCAGAAGGAACGGGAAAAACAAAGACTGTGAGAAGCAATGGTTAATCAGAATTCCAGACTAGTATTTAGTTGCATTTGTCCCGGTGTTTTGGCCAGGTTTCAGTTAGCTAAGCATCTCTCATACCCTGTAATTTAGTATATTGTTTCAGCTTCCCAAATAATGGCTTGCTAATGGTAAATGTTGTTTAACTTTCTGATTCAGAGTAGCTACCTGTTCAGCAGAATTTTTCAAATTGCGAGTGATGATTGAAGGCAGGTTAAAAAGCACTTAGGGAACATTTGGCTGCATGTTTGGCGTCAGCTTGAATCGGCCCATGACTGTCATTATTCTTTCTGAATCTGAACATACACCATAGGAAGAGGCTTTCCTTGACTGCTTCAAAAGGAAAACTTTTCTTTCCTTAGCCAGTTCTTCCTTTTTCGATAAACAGGGCGCCTTCCAGTTACTCTGACTTGGAAGTTGCCTCAGTTTCTCCCGCTGTTCTCAAATTAAGGACTCTCCTCACTTTTGAGCTTCAATATAGGTAGCCTTCTTGTGGCTGCTCACCTCTTGCACTGGTACCCGATTCTGTTGTTGAATCGCAATGAAGCGTCCTAGCCGCTTGCAGATCTCTGTACCCATTGACTGCAGCCATTGAAACCCCATACTCTATGAAACACAGCTCAGATTACATTGTTACTTCGCTTCCTGTCTCATACCGAAGTGAGCTTGATTCCCAGTGCTGGTGTATAGGACAGGAGGTTGATTCAGAGGGTTTTATTTCTTTTCTGTGCATTTCTCAGGTTGTGGAGTCCCTGCCTTTTGGCAGTAATTCTGGGCTATCTTTGTCACTTGCCCAGGCTGTGAGAATGTGGCAGAGCTGAAATATCACCTATTGGGCCTGGTAGCCTTCTGGTGTAGTTTGTTTCAGAGTAGTAGACACTTGAAGGGACGGAATTTTGAAAGTCTTGCTGAAGTAACATGTCTTCGCTCTACATTTTCTTAGACCTTTTAGAAATGTCAGCTAAGACTGTCATAAACCCACAAAGCCCATGGTGGTTTCCCTTTGTTTAGACTCGGCACTCTACCTGAGTGTCTTTACAGCCTCCTGTGTGTGCACAGGGCTGTGTCTGTGAGCGTGGCCATGAGATGCAGTGTGTCAGGTTTTACCTTCCACCTGGGTTCGAAACAGGTCTTGTCTTGTTCACTGCTCTATAATACGCCAAGCAGCTGACCTAGGAGCTCCCAAGGCTTTTCTTGATGCCCCCCCCCCACCTTGCCACAGAAACACTAGGATTATGGACAGGTGCTGCCATGTCTGGCTTCATCTAGGTGCTAAGGAATCCCAAGCAGGTGCTTTACCCACTGAGCCATCTGTCCAGTCCCTTATAGCATACTCTTGAGTACTTCTAACATTCCTTAAGCCCACCTTCCCCCTTAGTCTTCCATATAGGGCCATTGGACTCAGTGACTTCTACCCCCGCCCCCACCTCTGGGTAAAATTAAAGCAGTATTGACATGAGTTGAGTCAGGCTGTGTTCAGTCTTCATTGTGTGTGTGTATAAGGGAATTTCGGCCACTGATGGACCATGCGTATGGGGCAACAGTCCTCTAAGAGTTTACCAGCTTGTGTGTGTCATACACTTCATGGCATCCGCATAGCCACCTCGCAGTGCATTTCTCAGAATATACCTCTGTGGTTAAGCCGTGCGTGACCTCATTTGGATAGCAACGTCCTCCATGTAGACCAGTTTCCACAGCTGTGAAATTTTGGGGCTGATTTCTCCAGCCTCTTTCTGGCTTCCATAGCCTAAAGGGGAGCTGTAGAGGGGGGGGCGGGTGCTGTGTAGTGGGGTAGTGCTCTCTCCGTGCCTAGCCAATCAGCGCTTGAAATGTGGCAAGGGCAAGGAGTTGACCTTAATATAATTGTAATTAATTTAAATGTAATTTGCAAGACGTAGTTAGTTGCTATTAATTGGGGTAGCCAAGTTCTGGCATTCTTTGGAATTAAGTAGAAATACATTTTTACTTAATGCTCATTTAGTTTTTTTGTTTTGGTTTGGTTCTTTGTTGTTGTTTGTTTATTTATTTTTTGGAGTTTTTTTCTTTCTGAGGTTATTTGTGTGATTTCCTTTTAACGTAATTATTTTGGAGAGTTGTTTTTGCCTAGTTTTTCGGTGGGTTTTCACTGTGTGGCATAGGCTGGCCTTGGATTCATCATTTGCCTATCCCAGTGTTTTCAAGCGCTGAGGTTACAGATTGGCTTTGTGCTTGACTCTTACAAACTTAGTCAGGGCTTTCACTACAGAGCTGGGTCAGTGAGGAAAGTGCTTGCTATGTTTGGAGCTCGAACCCCAGAACACACACATAAAAGCAAGACCTAGCAGTGTGAGCTTGTAGTTCCAGCCTAAAGAAGGCAGGGACAGTTGGCTCCCTGGCACTCACTAGCCAGTCAGCATAGATTAATCCCGAATTCCAGGCCAGTGAGAAACCCTGTCTCAAAGGGGGAAAAATGAGGAAAGACACCTGTATTAGTTACATTTTATTGCTGTGATAAAACATCACGACAAAGGCAGCTTATAAAAGGGTTTATTTGGGGCAGAGGGCTCCGGAGAATAAGTCCCATCATGGCTGGGAATTATGGCAGCAGGTGGCAGACATGGCGGCTGAAACAGCTGAGCACTCACATCTCAAACCACAAAGAGGAAGCAGAGAGCACACTCAAATGGCGCTTTTTTTTTTGACACCTCAAAGCCTGTGCCCAATGACATACTTCTTCCAGCAAGGCCAGACCCCTAATCCTTCCCCAAACAGCTGCCAACTGGGGACCAAGTATTCAGATGCCTGAGAGTACAGAGGCATCTCAAACCACCAAAACTCCCCAGATTGTCCTATGGTTCCCACACATGTGCACCTATGTTTCTCTGACACATATGCTCCTGTGCACATACACAAACATACATGTACATTCAAACTTGCTTTTCAGAACTGCAGATTCAAGTGAACCCATTGCTGCAGGTTCCCCAGCTTCTAATGCCCCTGCGCTATTTTCAGTCCTACCGGGCATTCAGTATTTTCCATTGTACCGAGAGCCAGAGTCGTGACTACGTTCCTCGGGGAGGGCAAATCCATCCTCCGGGGCTTTCCATCATAGGCAGTGATCATCAGCCTGGTGTGGAGTTGTGTTTTCTGAGAAAGCTTGAGAAAAATCTCTCTCTCTCTCTCTCTGTCTGTCTCTCTCTCTCTCTCTCACACACACACACACACACGCACACACACGCACACCCCAGTGTCAATTGAAAACCAGCCGGGTGGTACGCGCTGCACAGCGCAGTGGGAATAGTGCTGCCTTCGGCCCTTTGGGTGATTGGGGACACAGAAGAGATATTGTGAAATTACCTTTTTTATTGGTTCTTGAGCCTTCTGCAGTAAATGCCTCTTCTTGAAGGAAGCGAGGAGAATTCGTGTGTGCAGCTTGAACTTGGGATGCGTGTGTGACAGTTCTCCTCAATCTATAATTTAGCGGAGTTAGCGCTCGAGTGTCTCTTGCATTGACTAATTTCCCTTGTGAGCATCATTACGTTAACCAGGCTGCCTTTCTCTTGCTCATGTTTACTGTGATCTCACTGTATCAGTAAAGGGGTCTTATCTGTTTTATTGCATTTTGAAATAACATCTTTGGAAAAGCCATCCTGTGGCTCTTGCTGTATCTTTGATTTTGTTTTCTGCCCCCTGCCAGGTTAGAAATGGCATATTGGTAAAGCCTTACTGTATTTTAAGAACCTAGAGTTGACGTATCATAGAAAGAGCCACCGTAGATCAACTGGTCTCTGTCCTGCCTTATCTTCCCCAGTCAGGGTTGTGTGTCATCAAGGAAAATGGGTCGTTTGTCCAAATCCTCTGTGGGAAACATCACTGTGGGCCTTCTCCATGAAGCAGACAGGTCCAGAACGACTGCCTTGGTGCCTGGATTCACTTCGTGCTTGTTAGCTTTGACTGCAACTTAAGGCAGTTTTCTCTGGTTAGAGAAAATAGCTTGTTGGTATCTCCCTTTTAACAAGCACCATATACTTGAAGGCAGTTGTTAAGTTGTTCCCCACCTTCCCTTTGTCAGGCTAAACCATCACAACCCTTTTAACCTTTCCTCGAAGGCGCCGTTTTTTCCACGCCTTCATCATTTTGCTTGCCCTTCTTTGAATTCCCTCCAGCCTTTTTTGTTGTTGTTGTTTGTTTGTTTCCTGTTTTTTCGAGACAAGGTTTCTCTTTAGCTTTGGTGCCTGGCCTGGAACTAGCTCTTGTAGACCAGGCTGGCCTTAGATCTATCTGCCTCTGCCACCCGAGGCGTGCACCACCGCTGCCCAGCCCCTCCAGCCTTTTATATGTCTCTGAAAACATGGGGAGAGAAAGGTGATCCTTTGTTCACTCCCATGTTTCTGCAGGTCAGAAGCCCCCAGTTGGGTGTTCCTGTTTGATCTTGGTGTCCTTTTTTCAGTTTGAGGTCTGTGGGGTTGTGAACACCATTTACATCTGGTTTGGAGTATGGTCTGTGGGAGAAAGGGAGATTTAAAAGCCAACAACATCATTTCTTCTGATCTGTGTTTAGTCTGTGTTTTAGTTTGGGGTGTTTTCTGTTATGTTATTGTTATGAAGAATCTTTGTCCATTTCCCGTGTCATACATAAAACATTTAGGCTCAGAGAACATAGGAGAAAGTGACAAGTGTACAAGTTCTTGATCCCTGTCAACCCTTTCCTCACCCAGACTTTAGCATTTGGAACTCAGAGGCCTGAATAGGCCTGGACATATCCTTTTCTAAAGGCTCACTTTCATCTTCAAATTTTTAGTTTAATAGTCTCAGACTCTACAGTTACCATTTTCAATTTTTAAGAGTTTATTTTATTTTGGTGTGCACACACACCCTGAGCTATAACATGAAGACCTCCTCATTGGGATTTCTGTCCCGATTGGTCCCCCAGCCGTTTAGTCCCAGAGAAAATCACACAGAGAGTCTGCATTAATTATAAACTGATTGACCCATTAGCTCAGGCTTCTTACTAGCTCTTATCACTTATATTAACCCATTATTCTGATCTATGTTAGCCACATGACTTGGTACCTTTCTCAAAGAGGCAGCTCACATCTTGCTTCTTCGGTGGTCTGGGCAGAACAGGCGGAGGGAGCTTCCTGCTTCCCAGAATATTCCTGTTCTCTTTGCTATACCTCTACTTCCTGTCTGGTTTTCCCGCCTATACTTCCTGCCTGGCCAATCAGCATTTATTTACGATTGACAGAAAACAGACAATTATCCCTCACCACTGAGCACATGATGTGCCAACTGCACAACTGCATGTAGGAGCCATGGAGGCCAGAAGAGGTGTTGAATCACCTGGAACTGGAGTCACAGAGGGTTGTGAGTTGCTATGTGATTGGTGGGAACTGAACCCGGGTCCTCTGGAAGAGCAGTAACTATTCTTAACCAGTAAACCATCCTCTATCCCTGCATTTTAATTTAAAAAAATAAATCTACTTGATTCTTAGCCTCTTACTCCAGAATAGAAGCTTTCCAAGGCCTCAAAACTTCACCAGTTCTTTACCTCCCTCGCACCAAATGAGCAAAGATCTCATGGTACAGGTGGGGTTGAAGGATAGCTGGACAATCGGAAGATTGATGTTCTTGCCTTAGGTGTGACTCTAACTCACTGAGGCAGAACCACTGGGGCCACTGGCATAGCATCTATTTAGCAAAAGGATTAATCAATAACTTCTACATGATCCCTAGTGAAGAAGTGGCTCAGAGATGAGCAAAGTGGGAGAGTGGTCTCTAGAGTCTGAGCAGGACCCGGAGAAGGTGTGGAAAGAAGGCAGGTAAGGGTGCCAACAGAGACTAAACCTGGTTCCCATGGCGCAGCGGCAAAGTGATCGCCTACTGCAGCCTATGATACAGCTCACCGTGACTAAGAGTATAAGGAGTCCCAGTGCCCAGAAACCACTTGTATCTGACAGCATAGAACTGCACACTTGTTCGTGACACACTGCATTTGTGTCATACTGTGCCCCATAAATATAAACGCCATGTCTCCATTAAAACAGCTAGCATTGTATAGATCCAAGTTCTTCCCCTTTCAGCTCTTGTCAGATTGGGTGCCTCGCGTGGATTCTGCTGTTCCTGGGGTGCAGGTGTGTGGGGAGTACTTCTTATGCATTCTAAGAGTGACCTATTTAAGGAATAGACTCATCCCCCCCCCAATCTGCTGATAGTCTTCCTGCCCCAGACCCAAAGTGCCATTTGTAAGACTGTTCAGGATCTGGAGACATTTACTTATTTATTTGTTGTTTGTTTAGCGTTTGTGGGTCACTTCTGGACCCCTTCTCTTTTCAATGTTGTCATCTGTCTCTTCAGCACAGTGTTCCAACCCCAAAAACGTGTTTGGACATCTCTCTGCTTCGTTGTCCTGCCGCCATTCTGCTGAGGGTCACACCCCAACCTGAATGTTGTCACTGAATTAAAGATGACTGGGGCTCTGCACTCACTGTTGTTTCTTGTTTGTTTTTCTCTCAAACTTCTGGAAACAGCTAGTCTTTCCTTATGTCAGACCCAAGAGCTGGCCTGTTTTATCCTGTTTCTGGCCTGTCCTATCTTCCCATTTCTGCTTCCCATGTGAAGCTTCTGGTGACATCAGGAGAGAGCACATGTGTAAGTGGACAGAGAGCATCCTCAACAAAGGCTCGGAAAGCCTCCCTCCAAGTCTTTGCAGCTGGACAGGGGACAGAGATTGTAGCAGAACAGAAGAGGTGACGGTTTGTCACCTCTCTAAATCAAAGGACTGTTGAGTGGACATTTGGAGTAGAGGTGGCACTAACAATTCTTCTTGGTGCTGTTCAGCCTGTGTGACCATTGCAATGAGGTACTCACAGGACACTGTCCAGCACAGAGAGCCTTAGGCCCTCTGTGGACAGTGAGCCTGGACAGAGATGCACTGTCAAGGGAAAATGCTGGGGCTTTTCCCTATTCTCCCTCTCCATGCTGGGGATGGACCCCCTGGGCCTTAGTGTTCTGAGCATTTACTCCACCACCGAGCTACATCCCAGTGCACTGGGTTTCAAACACCTAGTAGACTTAGTATTTTACGAACTCCGAAGCATCTCGCCAGCACTTGGATGTTGGTTGTGCATTGCAGTGGTGGTGCTTCAGAAGTACTGGCTTCTGTAGGTATAGCTTAGATACAGTATCTTCAGAGTCTGTTTTACCTGTTAGGTTTTACTGTTCTAAACATGGTCGTTAAGTTTTTCATTTGTGTACTTGGCTCATGCTGAGCTTTTCTGGGATGGTTTATACTCGAGGCCACACTGGGGTTTATTTCACTTGAACCTGAGGACTGTGTGACTTTTGTGGAGTTTCCAGTCTTCTTTCCTCTTGTACGTAGAATTTGCTAGGCTCTATACCATGATACCAACACAGGTTTAGAGCAAGGCACATCTGCGTTTTGAGCTCAGCTCTGTGTGAACTTCACTGTGTCGAGAACCACCCAAATGTGAGTTTCCTTGTGTGCAGGCACCACATTCTGTCTCCCTGACCTGTGTGTGTGTGTGTATGTGTGTGTGTGTGTGTGGTGGGGATAACACCATAGTTTTTTTATTAACAATCTAAGACATTTTGTTGTGATGATTGAATAATTGTATTTTGCCCCAATTAGCAAAGGAATATTTCTATTTTGAAATTTTATTACAAATGTAAAACAGAAACCCACCCCCTTGGCTCCTGTTGCAGTAGGCTTGCCAGCTAGCAATAATGAAACTGTGATGGCCAACATTCGGGGAGAGCGCCCTGCCAGGCAGTTTGCTTTCCAGGAATTACCTCAGTTGCTCTTGACTAACAGCTCTATAAGCAAAGACTTGCCACCTTCATTTAATAGCTGCAGTTACTGAGGCCAAGAGAGAGTGAGATGACTTGTCCAGGGTGCCCACAAACCAAGATGGTGGTCGAGCCTGGTGTTCAGTATGTAACTCAGGGGCCCCAGAATGGTCACAGGGTTCAATTCTTCCAAGTGTCATCCACCTGTGAGGAAATTCGCAAGACAAAAGGACTAATAGCAGATGGATGCGTGTAGGAGGCATGCTTTCGATGGATCTAGTTTGTGAGCTTATTGTATATCCCTACAGGGTGTCCTCTTATAATGTTTCCTTCTTTTTGTCACCTTTCAATGTGTAGAAATGGATACTGGGTTTGCCTTTGAGCCCAGGTCTTGGCTGGTCTGTTAGGGTTAATTTCAACACAGAAGAAAAACGAAGTTTTAGTGATCAATTATGCAGCCTAGTGAGCACAGCTAGTAATTGTTAAAAGAATAGATTCTAAATATTCATACACACGCATGCACGCACGTGCAAATCTAACAGGTGATGGGCGTGCCAATTGCTTGATTTAACCTTTCTAGACATACATACGTATACTAAGCCATCCATATATATTCCCTAAGTATATACAGTTCTTATAGAGTAATTTAAAGAAAAAGAATGTAAAGGAGAAATAGGAATTCCCAGGTAAAATTCTTTATCTATAGAAATTAAACTGGGTTGCACCCTATCTAAACAACAATAAACCTTTTGTTCTCCAGAGCCTTGTCTTAGCTGTACACAGTCAATACAGCCCTTAGTACTCTGTGTCCCCAGTGCATTTAGTGAGGGCTCAATAAATGTTATTTATTAATGTTTATTGCTGTTCTTCTGAAAACATGCCTCTGGAAAGGAAAAGCACGCTGAGCCTAAGGCTGGCCCTCAGGACACTGGAGGGTCAGCGTTGTGATGTGCACACGGTAGCTCATCGCCCGTGACTGTTTCTTGGTTTGAGCACGTTTGATTTGAGCAAAGCTTTGGGTGGATTAATTTTTGCTGTGCTGGAATCCACCTCTTCGCCTGATGTGCCGCACCTACACCCCAGCTGATATAGCGGGCTTGCTCAGCGATGTCTATCTTTCTTTGTTTCTCCATGTTTAACCAAGAGGATTAGAAGGCATTGATGTAGAGTTTCTTTTTAAGTTAGGCCCTAATACCTCAGTGGGGTGGGGATCATGGGTGGTGGCAGTGGCAGGAGTCTGTGGTCAAAGTTCAAAGCTGTTATGCCATTTAGTAAATCTAAATGTGCCTATGCCCTGGGTTCCAGTCTGAAACCATAAGGCATCGGTCTCATTGGGCCTGGAAATGTCCCTGGAGAGTGTTTAAGTCGCCAGAGAAGGCTCAGATTAGTGAGAGCTGAAATGTTCTATTGCTGCAATATTGTTCTCGTTGCTGTTCCTGGCCTGTGACCTTGCTTTCTGGTGGGGGCATCTTGGGTGTGGGGAGGCACCTGTAGCAGATCTAAGGTCATGGCCAGATCCACCTCTATGCCTTTAACTGGTGGGTCCACAGAAAACAGAACATGCTTATCTAAACAGTGACAACAACTGTAAACATCCAGTCCCAAAGTTCAGCCTTCTGCTTTCAGATGGGGCCTGTGGGAGCTGGTGACAAGGAGTGCCTACGGTGGGCCTGGGTGGAGAAGCGGCCACAGAGTTTACAGAGGGATGGTAGAGTCGTTCGCCAAGACTAAGTACATCGGATAAGGAAGGAAGTGCAGGGCTCAGACACACTGTGCACGTTGTTGCAAGTAGGTAAATGAGGCCCATTGAGCAGGAAAGTGGACTTGAATGGTAACACAACCACATTCTGCAGGCACGAGAGTAAAGGCGCTCCGTGCAGCATAGCCCTGGATATCTTCTACTACTCCATTGCATCTCAAAGAGCTGTTACTTCAAACCAGCATGTTCCAGAGCTGTGTGCTGAGGTGAGTCTGCCCTCCCAGGCACCATGGTTCGGCTCCCTCTTGTGTCTCACAGGCCTTGCTCAGCCCTCCTCTTGTAGAACCCAGTCATACACTTTGCACAGTTTCTCCCATGTATGTACATTAATCCTTCATTGCTGCAGTTGAGAAATTTTCAGCACATGGTTACAGTCACAGTTTCTATGGAGTCTAGTCATGAATGCTTCTGGGACTCATGAGTCTGTAGTTAGAACATCAGCCAATGCTGACATGTGCTCTAAGCTCAGTGATCCTGGGATGACTTCAGTTTGTTGAGCTTATTAGACTGCGGAAGAACCCATTGAGAATGCTGTTTCCTGCCATGCTACCCTGTCCCAGTGTGACTATTTGTGTCATCGGGGCCACACAGAAATCCCTGTGTCCTCAAGGACCACTCTCACCCCCCTTTTTTATTAATGCAGGAACTTAACTGGTTAGGCCGGACCACCAAGTAACATCTTTGTGTTTCTCTGGTTATAAACTAAAACTGCACTTACAAGTTTGCTTCTGCCATACAACATAGCACAGCACGTTGAATGCTGTCCCCCCATGCTCACACTTCCTGCAGTCACTGGACTGCTGTCTGCCATAGTTGCCGTTATTCATGGATTTCTTTTTAGCTTCCTCTAGGGAAGACAGCAGAAGTTGGAGCTGGGAGGCTCTAGGATGGCTGTGGTAGGGAAGAGTCAGGCAGGTAGAATGAGCAACAGCTGCGGAACACGGTAGACGATGCCTGAGCTGTGGCCCTGTGTCCTTGGCTAGCCTCCGTGGGCTTTCAGACGGGTCTGTGTTCTCATGAATTCACCGCAGACCTGTGACTCCCCATCGTTTTTCAGTGACCAACGGAGAATCGGCATAAAGTGGAGCTCTGCCGCAGTGAAAGAGCTTCAGTCTGGAGGCTACATGGGAATAGTTAAAGATAGTGCAGGGATTGGTCTGTCTTTGAGAGATTGCTAGAAGCTTTTAAGATTGCCTCTGAGTTAAGCTGGGTGTGGTGGTGGTGCACTTTAATCCCTGTACTCAGGAGGCAGAGGCAGGCAGATCCCCAAGTTCAAGGTCAGCCTGGTCTAGAGTTTCTGGACTACACAGAGAAACCTGTCCATAACTTCCACCTCCCCCCCCAAATGTTAAGGCAAGACGGCACCTGAGTGAGATCCTGTCCTTATGGTGGACCTGATGGGTGGCAGCTTCAATAATGCCCTGATTTGTTGTAGGCAAATGCTTCCCCATGTAAGGAGAGCTAGTGATGAAGTAGGAAGAATATGCACTCAGCATAGTAGGGGGGAGGGGGGTGGAGGACACCTTGTAATTCCATCCTTGGAGGTTGAGTCAGGTGAATCAAGAGTTCAAGGCCAGCAGGAACCCACATGACCACATCCTGTTTTAACATATATATGAAGATGTATATGGATTCTTAGCAATTGTACCATAAGTCTGTTGCTGTCAGTAATCCTCAGCTTAGATTGTTACTTACTTTATAGGTACATTAAAATAAAGGCAACTGTTGGCCAGTGGTAGTCTAACCTTCCATCCCAGCACTCAGGAGGCAGAGGCAGGTGAATCTCCAAGGCCAGCCTGGTCTACAGAGCTAATTCTAGGATTGCCAGGGCTACACAGAGAAATCCTCTCTTGGGGAAAACTAAAAAGAATGGAGGCAACCAAAATCGTAGATTCTGGAGGTAGCAAGCTATAGAAGACATCTACAGATCCTAAAATCCATAATTCTGTTATAAATTCTGTTTATAATAAAGGTAACTGGGTTTCTTTAGCCCTGTGCAAGGGTAGGGGAATAAAGACTTCTAGGCGAGCATTGCAGATAGGCAGTAGATGAAGGCAAGTGCAGCTTGTGAAAACCTGGACTCCGCACCTGTGCCCCTCAGTACAGTGCCTACATGGCCACATCCTTGGCCTTGACATTTTCTTCTGCATCCTCTTCCCAAGGGATCCCCTTTTCATCCCTCTTCATATAAAAGTAGAAAGATGCAAATACTGGCTTTGGAGTCTTTGTCTACATGAACCCAATAAGCAAAATGCACAATGTCTTTGTCCTTGTCCTCTTTCTCCACATGCACATTTTCCTTCCACCCTTTTTCTTTTCCTCTTCTTGAACAAGACCACTTCCCAATGATATTCTGAATATTAATGTATATATTGGGAATAATATGGAGTAGAAAACATATACTGATAGTATAGTCTTTGCAGGGGCATGAATAAACTATTTGAGTTGCAATCACATTCAAACCTTTGGCCAAAAGTTTTCCTATTTCATGCTTTGGTTATTGGGATTTGGACTAGTCATGTGTGCAAAGCAGAGAAGTAAACCCAGCTGTGATGCCACTACTGTAGGCAGATTTTTCTGTCCTACCAGCCAACTCCCAAATAACCACATGGAGATGTCCATTAATTGTGAAAGCTCAGCCAATAGCTTAGGCTTGTCCCACTAGCTCTTCTGACTTAAAGTAACTCATTTCTATTCATTTGTTTTCTGCAGCATGGCTTTATTACCTTTACTCTTTCTTGCTTTATTACCTATACTGTTTTCTTGCTTCTTCCTTGTCTGACTGGTGACTCTGCCTTTCTTCTTCTCAGTATCCTCTGTGCCTGGAAATCTTGCCTAGCTATTGTTCATTCAACATTTTATTAAACCAATCACAGCTTTTTATTAAACAAATATCTTTATATGATGTAATCAAATACCTTACAACATTTCCCCCTTTTGTCTCAATAAAAAGGAAAAGGTTTTAGCTCTAATGTAATAAAATTATATATAGTAAGAACACTTATTAGGTAATAATTACATTTTCAATGTCCAGTCTATTTGTATTTGGCATATTTATATTGAGAAAATACTCCATTATTTATTCCGTTTTAATGAATCCAAAGCTCTGTACCTCATTTACCTTTTATCATAACTAAGAAAAACTGTTACTATAACTGCCTAGTCTTCAGCTCCATCCAAGACCCCAGAAGGATATAGTATTACCTGAGTAAACAGGGAGTGTAGTGCAAGCCAATTCCAAACCTATAGAAAAGACAGACATCTGGCTGCCTGAACAGTAACCCAAGGTTCTTCTGCAGCATTGAGGCATCCAGTCTTTGGACTATAATATCAGACAGACACTTTTATGAAGCAAGAATTTTGAAGGACTGCTCTACCTTGCTTTGGCAAAGATCAGTAGTCACTTTTCTCTGTGAAAGAGCAAAACCTAATACTTGCCACATGGCTTAGTTTATGGAGTACTGGCGGCTCAAGTGTGCAAACATCTCACAACACAGTACCCTGGCCCATTGAAAAAACTAGCTGGTATATTCCAGTAACTTTAGAATTTGAAGCCTGGTGTTGGCCAGCTGCCACACTGTCCATTTCTCCCATTACTATTCCACATAAATCACAACCCAGTGCAGCTGCGGAAAGCCTGCGCTAGAAAGATAGACAAAGGGTTGGGGAGATGGCTTAGTTGCTATGAGGACTTGCTATGCAAGTATGAGACCCTGAGCTGGAATCCTTAGCAACTACATAAAAATCTGGATATGGCTGAGTATATCTAACTCTAGCACTCCAAGTGATGGTAAGGAAATACACAGGAGGGTCACTGGGCCTGGCAAGCCAGAGGTTCAATGTGAGATCGTATCTCAAAGGAATGAGATGGAGAGGGATAAAACAAGGTACCCAATGCCTCTGGCCACCACACACACAGCTCCTACCTTTTCCCTGTATATATGTGCCCTCACTTCCATGCACCACACAGAAAATAAGAAAGAAAGAAGGAAAGATGGATTTGTGGAGCTCAACTGAATTCAGACAAACTGGCCTTCTCGGACACAGTTCAAAGGGTGGTGTGGGAGGCTAAACCAAACTGCTGCCATACCAAGTTGTCAACAGTGAACCGGAAGGACACCGTATTACAAAGATACTGCAATCAGCTTGTGTAAAGATTGATACCTGGAAAATAAGCATGGGTCAGTCTTCGTTGGAGTGAAAACCTAACTCATTAATTTACAGTACTCTTTTTTAACAAGGGAGGGTAAAGCATAGTAATAAGGCGTAGGCGTTACTTAGCCATATACATTTTGGGAAGCTGAACAGTGCACTTATAGCTGAGGATTCATTTCACTCACAGAGATCAAAAAGGTCTTTATGGATAAGGTATGTATTGAGTTTCAGGATTGTGCTCTTTTTCCCCTCCTGCCAGACTGTCTGTAACTTATCTCAAGTATCATGGTAAAAAGAGAAGTGGTGGGTAGAATCAAAATTGTAATAGATATATTTTCGGGGTAGAATATGAACTGCCTTCCTCAATGCACATCAGAAGTAGCATTTATTCCAGCTGAGTAGGTTTAGTGATATGATTTCCCATATTAAATCTTAATTGTTCTTTAAAAGCAAATAGAGTCTCCTGCCTTGTCACTGCCCTGGTGTCCATCCCACTGCACCCCACTTGCAGCATCCCTGGGGCTTGTTGATTTTGCCCTTGTCTCATACCCAACTTTAGCGTTCCTGTGGATAGGAGATGAGCAGGAGTCAGGAGAGCCTGAAAAATGAGGCCCAGTATCAGGCAATGGCTGTGGCATTGGCAACCCCATGTCCTGCTTAGGAATAGATGGCACTCTCTAAATATTCAGTTGTGAATTACGTTTCAGAATTCGATCCTGATCAGATGTGGTCCCAAGTGTGTTTTGTCCCTTCTAGTCCATGGAGTAGAACAGGAAGAACAGGAAGGTTGTTGGAGACCTGGGATTCAAGGCCAGCCTGAGCAATGTCTCCAAAAAAGAGTGGAAAGGAGACAGGAAAGGAGGAGGTGAGGAAGGGTAGTGAGAAAGGAGAAGGAAGGAAAGAGTGTGCTTCAAAGTGGTTAAGGTGCTTCAATCACTTAGGACTAAATAATTTGCCTAAGCTTTGTGTGTTTGTATTTTAATAAAGTCTCATGACTGATTGTGCGGGTGAATGATTTTCAATTCACTTAGCTCATCAATACAACACCCTCCCTTCACCAGTATAAAGGGGGAGGAGGTGAAAAGAGAAAAAGAAAAATGCTAGAAACCTGCATGGATTCCTTGGAGTTTTTGTTTATTGTTTGTTTTTAATCTTTTATTTTATTTTTTATGTGTCTGTGAGTGTTTTACTTGCACGTGTGTTTATATACCACATGTGTGCAGTGCCCAAGAAGGCCAGAAGAGAGTGTTGGGTCCCCAGGAATGGAAGTTAGAGAAGGTTATGAGCCACCAGGTGGGTACTGAGAATTGAACCCAGGTCCTCTGGAAGAGTAGCTAAGCAGCTGAACTGTCTCTCTCCAGACCTTGGTTGCTTGTTTGGATTAAAGTGGACTTGTGATTCATGAATGAATTTTGTTTAGGCCAACTCTGATTTTTTTCATCATGAACTCAATTAGATGGAGAGATACCACATTAGTAAGGAACCACCTCTAGCTGTGTGTGTGGACCGCCATATATGTCCCATCCTGGTAGCAAACAATACAGGAATTAGCTTTTTTAACCAGTAAAACACCTTCCGTTGTTTGTGGTACTTAAATATAGTCTCACAGGATTTTCATAAATTGAGGTCTGCAGTGTATCAGCTCCTGCTTCACAGAGAGAAACCAAGACCAGCATTCATGGTGTAATTGCTCAAGAATTAAGTTTATGTCAAAGGAAGAAAAGCTTGGTGCTAGTGCAGCAGATAACGCTCTTGCAGCAAACCTGAGACTTGGTGTTTGGATCCTCAGATCTGTGAGAGCTCAGGAGGTTCGTTGGCCGACTGCAATCCCAGCACTCAGGAGTCAAGCTGGTTGTCTAGGTGAGCTGGAATATATGAACTTCAGATCCAATGAAAGATCCTCTTATTTAAAATAAATATAGAGAATGGTGGGGGTAGAGATCCAGTGTCAACGTGGGACCTGCACACATTCAGGGGTCACGTATATATACACACACACATTCAACTATGCAAGCCATGTGCATTCTTCATGCCATACGTGTGCACAAACTCATCTTTAAATGTTTGTAAAAGACAAAATACCATGCTCCATCCCATGAGTTTTTCCTTGGTGTACTGCAGTGTTCATGTCAAGTAGGGACCTGGAGTATGTGCCTTAGAAGGAAGGAGGGTAAAGAGAAATAAGGAAAATAAAAGTTCTTCCTAAGAATAAGGTTGACTAGGTTTCAACTTTTGAGACCTCTCTGCTTTCTTTCATATTTACTGCCTAGGTTTCTATGGGTTTTATATTTTCATTTATTTATATAATCCTTTTTATTTATCATAAAAAGTAGATTTCTAAGGTGTGACACACAAATATTTCCATTTTTTGCCTGATATATGATTTTTAGTAACAGTCACTTTGAATATAATTTTATTGTAGTAGCTATTTCTGTATGTATTTCTGTTGATGAGGTTTTTGTAATTATATTTGGAAAAGCATTCTCACTCCTGAAATGATCTCTTTAAAAATAATTTTATAAAAAAAAATGAGCCAGGCATGGTGGCGTCCACCTGTAATCCCAGCCCTGGGTAGACTGTACCTAGGAGGCTAGCCTGGGTGATGATAGCGAGGGCTAGGCTCTGTCTAAAAACATCAAGGAAATTTTAGTGAAAAGCAAAATTTTAAGTTAATATAAGTGAAACGAGAGTCTTAGGGGAACCTGTGTGCCTTCACATAATTTTCAATTGTTTGTTCAGACAGTCCTCAGAGACAGAAATGAATAAAATCAGAAAAATAATCCTTATTTCAGGGAAGTTGCAGTCTGGGGAAGAAGATGAATATGAAACAGGTCCGAAAATTGTCATGCTTGTTCTTAAACAGTGGAACTGCTTAGGGGCGGTGGTACAGGAGTTTAGGATACAGAGGACAATGTGTGGAGAGTGGAATGTCTGTATCAGATCCCTCCCTTCAAGGCTCAGGAGTCTGCGCAGAAGAGGAGGTGGGCAGACTGTAGGAACCAGAGGTGGTGGCTGACTCCAATGAGACAGTGTCATCCAGATACAGCAGGACTGATGCATGTATGAACTCACTGGGACTGGGACAGCACACGCAGGACCTCCAGTTTCACACTGGACAAGATCCCAGTATATAGAAGGGCAAGTGGACCCAAAGCCTCACTTCTAACAAAAAAAAAAAAGCTTTTTTTGTGAGAGTACAGAGCTGTCCAGAGAGTCTTAGCCTCCAAGGGAAAGATTTCTCCCAGCAGCCCAGGCATCCCATGTGTCCACATGCAAAGAATGTCATTCCTAGTAGAAAGCCTAGCCCACACATGGGAAAAAAGTCATGAAGACCCCTCAGTGGCAGGACCTTAGCAGCTGTGTCCCCTGAGGTGAAGGCAGAGCCAAAGAAGACAGATCCCTTCTTCTGACAGCCATGAGCTTTCATTCTCTTCTCTGGAGCCCCTTCCCATTGCTGGAGAGAAGAGTTGTGTTTATTTTAGGGTGTTGGGCATCATGCAAGAGCTTCGCCCATGGTGAAGCAATTTTTCACCACTGAACCTCATCCCCAGCCCTTGATTTTCTAAACAGGGCCTTGAAACTCCAGTGGTATGATCAATTAGTTCTTGGTAATTACATGAGACAGGATTCGACAGGGGCTCCTTATATAACCCAGGCTGGTTTCACCCTCTTGATCCCTCAGCTTCTCCACATTACAGGTATATTTCACCACACCTGACCAGACACACACACACACACACACACACACACACACACACACACGCGTAAGCACACTTAGGACTGTGGCTGGTAGATCTAGGGTTGCACAGAACTTCTGTAATAGTTAAGGCTACTTTTCATGGCTCTATCACCCAACCATGAGGACACCTAGAATGCATACATTTTGAGACTGGAACATAGAGGAACTGCCACCAGTAAATCTGGGCAGGTAATCACCTTGTTTGCTTGGTGCCAACAGGTAAAGCCATGCTCACTGGTGCTGGTGGATGGCTCTGCATCGTACCCAAGTGGTACCCAGTGGAGAGAGCATCCTAAAACCCCTGGGGCTCAAGACAAAGAGGCATCCCCAGGTTTTTCTCAGATTTGCCTCTCAGTATTGCAGCCAAAGCATCAGTTCCATGCTGGAGCTATTATGTGACAATGCATGATCCAGGCATGCCATGCTGCTCATTGGAGAACCACTCTCACTTTAGATAGGCCACTACGCACATTTGGACACATTTTAAACTCCAAGTGTCTGAATTTGGGGAAAATGAGAGTCGCTTGTAGAGCCCAGTAGAAGATCTTTTGAGTTGGAAGGGAGACAGACTATGGAAAGTGTTGTTTCTAAAATCCTTCTTTTTGTGGAGGTTCAGGGATGCATTATTTTTAGATTGACCCAAGTGGCATTTAAATGAACTAGCCTGGCTCTTTAGTTTACAAACTCTTCCTCCTGATGACACACCAGAGTGAATTGACTCCATGTGTGTTTGCTATCCAAGACATCCTGGAGAAAATGGCTACTAAGGCTAAGCCATTTTTTAATATAAGGAGGTCCATGTTTGGGCATTGAAATTAATTTCCCTTATCTCACCATACAAATAGCCACTATGGCTTATTTGATTTATTACCTGGGATGGTTCAGTGGCACTAAAAACAGAGGACGAGAAGACATCACCTTTACCTGGCATCATTAGTCACTGCTTTAAAAGCTTCCTCCTGCAGTGACTGCTCCCCCACCCACTGAGGCCACACACTACCCTGTCCCCTCTTGTTGCTGGAGATAGCAGGCTCATCCGTAGTTTCTGGCTTGTATGTCTTATTTCTTACGAAGTTGCTTCAAACATCCATTCAGTTGTTCCTTGCTGGCTTGACATAAAGGATTTTTTAAAATGTAAATATGATCCTCCATTAAAGGTGAGTTACCAACTGGGAGACATGTTGTTAAATTCCATTTTCAAAGGAGCCCTGAAAACACGGAAGTAATGAGCCAACCGATGCTCAGTTCAGAGATGGCAGCAGATGTGAGAAGCTCTTTACTAAAATGCTATACTGAAGGCACATGAGCATATAAAAGTGCTAGTTATTTGTATATACTGTGGGAGGCAGAGGCAGGTATATCTCTGCTCTTAAGGCCCACCTGGTGTACATTGTGAGTTTCAGGCCAGCCAGAGAGAGAGACCTTGTCTTTAAAAATAAAAGCTGTTCTTGGGTCTAGGAATATAACTGGGTTGGCAGAATGCCTGCCCCAACCACAGGAAGTAGGAAGCCCTCCCTGGTCAGTCCCCAGAACCACACAGAAGCAGGCACGGTGGCACATGCCTCTGATCCCAACTCTAGCTGACTGGAAGTAGGTAGATGAGAACTTTTAGGTCTTTCTCAGTCACACAAAGATTTAGAGGCCAGACTGTGCTATAGGAGAACAGCCTCAAGAGAAAGTTATTTATATTACAGTATGGTAAAGTCCCCTTAGAGGAAAGGGAGGTGATGCCATCAGCCAATAAGATTGATGCTATGTGCTTATTGAAATAGCTGGAGTAAAGACTGTGCTGGGACAATTGCAGCAATGGGAGACAGAATGAAGTCTCGTACCTTGTTGAGGGAAATGCATAAAGGCTTGGCCACTTTGGAGAATAGCTTCTTTAAAAAGAGGGAAAAAAAGAGGAGGAAGAAGCAGAGAAAGAAAAAGAAGGAAAAGGAGAAGACAGCTAACACATTGCCAAGCACTTATGCCCTGGGGTTTTTGTCCTAAAGAAGTGTGTGTGTGTGTGTGTGTGTGTACACCTATACACAAAGCAGTGTGTGTGAACCCTCTTAGAAGCTCTGTTTATAGTTGTCCCAAGCTGAAAGCATCACAGACTTTCTTCAGTGCACAAGCAGGAGCAGATATTCTGAGACCAACAGGACTAGGAGGGCTTCTGGTACCCAATGATCAGAACAGCCCTAGCATACTCTGGCGAGTCACAGAAGCTGTGCTTGTCACCTTTCACTGCAGTGACAAAATACCCGAGGAAACCAGCTTAAAGGGGGCAGATTTATATTGTGTCCGGTCCTGCAGTGCGGCAGCGCTTCATGGCAGGAACATGTGGCAGACAAGAAGGGCTCATCTCACAGCCAGTGGGAAGCTGAGAGAGGAAGGAAAGGAAGAAGGGGGCAGCTAATGTCTACCCTCTCAGGTCTCACCTCTACTTCAACTAACTAGACCCCATCTCCCAAGTTTTCTTCCGCCTCCCCATAATGACATCAGGTGACAGACGCCTATGACATCCTTCAAAACAATAGTGATAGCGACGTTGTTGATGGCTGCCAGGGCATAGAGGAAGAGGAAAAAACATAGCTAGGATGGGGGAATATCAGGAATGTGGGAAAGGGAATGGCCCTTCTTCCTGGTGGTGCTGGTGACCCCACATATGTGTTTGTGTCACAGCCCTTACAGTATGTGCCTTCGCCTGCAAAGTCACCTCGTAGGTCTGAACTTCTGCCCATGGTCTGTGTCCTGATTTGCTCTCTGCCACTGTGATAAACGTCATAACCTAAAGCCAAATTGGAAAAGGAAATGAATTCTTTGGCTTACAGATGCCAATCCATCCTTGAGGGAAGTCAAGGCAGGAACTCACGGTGGGAACCTGAGTGCAGGAACGGAACTGGAGACTGGAGGACTACAGCTGGCTGCCTTGTTCTCTTGAACATGTCATGCCCCAGCCCAGTGGCCTGTGTCGTGCCCTCTGTGCTGGCTTCTAGTCTGCCTTCGTTGTGATGGCCGAGAGATACCATCCGGCTGATTGCTGTCTCACCTGGTAGAGCGGCCCCGGGGTCAGAAAGTGCACCCAGGAGGCTGAGAGTGCACAGCAGGGAAACCGGCCTTGGTCCATTCTTACTCCTGACATCTAATTTTGTACATCTTTGTCTCTCACCTTGCTGCTGAAACATCTTCCATTTTCTTCAGCAGGGAGGTCCTCTTGGCTGTTTTGTTCAAACTCCTTGTTAAGAAACAGCAAGACAAGGTTTGAAGTCTTGACTGAGTACAACTCAAGAAATAAAGGCAGGATGATCTCTATGAGTTCAAGACCAGCCTGATCTCCATATTTAGGACAGCCTAGGCTAGATATAGAGAGACCCTGTCTCAAGAAACAAGCAAAAAATCTGAACGTAGTAGTCATACCTCCCTCACCTTGGTTGAATTCCAAGACTCTCAGTTGGTGCCTGAGCCTGAAAGCATTCCCATCCCTGCTGTTTGTGCCTGTTACAGTTCATCTGGTGAAAGATGATCCTGTGAAAGATGAATTCTACTGCTAATATAGCAGAATCTTTCTAAGAGTATGCTGGGATAAAAGTGCTGTGAAAGGCCTATCTGTTTTTGTCCTTCTACCTTGTCTCATTTAGTATGTACTTTGCAGTTTCCTTTTGGCATCTCCAATTGTGAACCTCACTGTCCTTGTGTTTGGGGGCCGTTAGTAAGTGAAACAAGGTCTGGCAAGCACAAACCATATGCAATCATAGTAACTGGAATGGCTTCTGCCTGAGACTTTTGGGTAGGCAGTGTATACGGCATGGATACACTGGACAGAAGGATGCCTCCTGTCTCCGGTGGGATGGCTCAAGATGCCATGAGATTTATTCACACTTCTGAGAATAATGTGCTGCTTAAAGGCTGTGAACTGACCAGTCCTGATACAGTAGTCCTGGTCTAGTGCATGTCTTTAATCCCAGCACTGGGAAGGCAGAGGCAGGCAGTTCTCTGTGGGCTCAGTTCCAACCTGGTCTACATAGTGAGTTCCAGGATAGCCAGGGCTGTCTAGAGACCTTCTCTCAAAAATTAATTTTGAATTGTCTGTTTTTTAAATTTTCCTGTTTAATATTTTTAGATGATATTGACTACAGTGACTGGACTGGGGAAAAGGAATACATCAGTTACTGGGGACTACTTATATTTTCTAAAAAATTTTTTAAAAAAGCAAAATTATAGGTCAACACATATCTGGAGCTGTGTTTTTTGTTTGTTTGTTTGTTTTTGTTGTTGTTGTTGTTTTTAAGATAGGGTACTCTGTGTAGCAGCCCTGGCTCTCTTGGAGTTCAGCCCTGACTCTCCTGGAGTTTATTCTGTTGACCAAGCTGGCCTCAAACTCACAAAGACCCACCCGCTTCCACCTCCTGAGTGCTGGGATTAAAGGCATGCGGCACGATTGCCCAGTTTCATTTTTTGCAGATTCATTGAGTACTGCCTTCCAAATTTCCCTGAAGACAACTTTTGGATTGGGTGTGGCAACTTTTATTTTGTAGCCCACAGCAATAATAAAAGTAAAAAAAAATAAATAAATAACAATAGCATTTACATGGTTTTCTGGGGTGTTGGGGCGGTTTTTAAAAAGTACTGTATATATGCTAAACCAGTAGCTTCTCACCACAGCCATAACAGCACGATTTCCTCTTCCTACTTTTCGTGTGAGGAACCCAGGGCAGAGTGGACTCTCCCTTGCCTGAGTCAGGTGTGGAGCTGGAATTTGCAGCCAGGCCGATTTCACACTGCCTTCCACAGTACTGTGTACCAGCCGGGAGGGAAGGTGGGCAGCAGCATTTTTGCCACTTCCACCCGTCCTCTCCTTTCCCAGGGAAATATCTTTTCCTACCCTGTGCGTGGGCTGTCAGAAACATCAAGGATTTACAGTGTCCCTTCTCTTCTGTAGCCAGAGATGGTTTTGAATCTGTGCCTTGATCATTATTAGCATAGGTAATTAGAATAATTGGAAGAGGATACTCATTATCTAGTGGCTCCTGAAGGAAATAGTACAAAATAAAAACCAGTGCGGGGGCTGGGGCATAACTCAGTTGGAAGGACATTTGCCCAGCACACATAAAACACTGGGATTGACCTCAACACTGTGCCAACCCAGGTTGATGGTACTTCCCTGTAATCCCAGCCCTTTAGGGGTGGAGGCAGGATGATGGAGGTCATCCTTGGCTATGTAGTGGCTATGGGGCCAACCCAGGCCACATGAGATGCTGCCTCAAACCCACCAAAACAGAGGAACCCACATGGATTCGAGATGGCATCTGCCAGAATAACTCCGCCCATGTCTTCTCCCAGTATGTGGCTCACCACCGTGTTCTCCATTGTTCCCTTCTTACTGAAGAGCGGAGTAGGCCTGGCAGATGTGGCTGGGCTGGGCTGCAGCATCCCTCTGATACCTTAATGATTGATGTGACCAAGCACCTGACAGAAAGCAGCTTAAGAAAGGAGGGACTCATCTGGACTTCTGGTTCAAGGAGACATGCTTGATCATGGTGTGGAAGTCATAGCTGGGAATAGCTGGAGCTCTGTAGACAGGACCCAGAAGCAGCAGTGGGTCTTTAACCATAAGACTTACTGCCAAGAGATGTGCTTCCTCCAGCTACACACCAACTCATAACGATTGTACTGTCTCAGAAAGCAGCAAGCAGCACCATCGTCCTTGGGCCAAGCATGTGAACACATGAGCCCAGGAGGAGCATTTCACACCCAGACTGTAACAGCACCCCCCCCAGCGGTGCTCCATGAGGGACCAGAATACAGGCTCTTCCCTTTTTCTCTCTCCCACTTGTGTTCTCATCAGTGATTTAGTGATGGCTCAGCAGGTAAGACCTGTGACTGTTCTGGCAGAGGACCCAAGTTCAGGTCCCAGCACAGAAGTGGTAGCTCACAGCCACCTGTCACTCCAGTTCCAGCTGAGCTTTTCTCGCCTCCTCAGGCGCCACATGCATGTGATACACATAGTTACACTCACTCACACGCACACACATACATACAAATACACATAAAATTAAATGTATATTTTAAAAAACACATCTTTTATAAACTTTAAGCGTAGGCAATAAGATTTTTCTTTACTGTATGTCCTTGGTTAATACATAGCATATTGTTACCAGTCTGGCAGCTTGCACATGCTGATGGTGGCCTATGCTTGTGTAGGTCAGGAAGACAGGTGCAGGGTTGTTAGGCTATGTGCTCAGGAGATCAGCAGGAGATGAAGGTCTTAGCTGGCCTGAGTTCTTGCTGAAGATTGCTCTGTACTCATACAGGTATGAACCATTCCATGGTTGAAGGATGGACCTAAGGTCCTTATTCCCATGCTGATTATTGGTTGGCCCGAGGCTGCACCCGTCTTTTCTGTCTTCTATGGTCTCCTGCCCCATGAGCAGCTCATCCAGAAGCCAGCAACAGTGCATCAGATCTTTCCTGCCCTTCCGGTCCCTGGCATCTTCTGCCTCCCATCTCAAAATGCCAGGTTAATCAGGGGATCATGTGATGCTGGCCCCTTCAGATAAGCGCCCTATCTTAAGTCCTGCTAAACTATGATCTTGTTTACAGCTGCAGATTCCTTCAGCATCAGTCCCTCTATTGTGACTGACTGACTTCCAGGAAAGGGGTGGGCACCTGTGCCTGAGGTAGGGCTGTGTGCCATGGAATCACGTTAGAATTCTGCCTACACCACTATAAGAAGACTTGAAAAAAGGTTAAAAAAAAAAAAAAGATCTAGCCTCCATAGTAATTATGTAAGTGCTTTGATGATTTTAGGAGCTGTTTCTGTTTCTACCAACAAGATATATTTTGCTAGTAGATCATTTAATAAAGTATATATTTGTGCCAGGTGGTGGTGGTGCACGCCTTTTAGCCCTGTACTCAGGTGGCAGAGGCAGACGGATCTCTGTGAGTTTGAGTTCGACAGGCTTCAAAGCTACACAGAGAAACCCTGTCTTGAAAAACCAGAAAGAAAAAAAAAAGTCTCTTTGGGATCTGTGTATCTCTGTGTACTCTAGAGAAGAAGACATTGTGCTAGTTAACTGGACAGTGGTGTGTCACTAACTGCTCAGTAAGCTTATCTCTTTCTAGCATTACCTCTGCTCCAACTCCGAGGACCTTCCTTCCTCTGTTCCTTTTCCTGTCTGGTTCATTCTGTGCTCTGTCACCTGCTCAGAGATGAATTCCCAGATGCCTTACTGCCATTACGGTAAAACGGAGGCAGTGGGTCAAGTTGTTCTTGGATTGTGGCTCTCTTACCTTTCTTAGTAGCAGGTCTCTGCCTGTAGGGTGTCTCACTCCAGCTGGACTGTGTGAAGTGTTAGGAAAGGAAGGTCCTGCTCTGTCCTCCGCTCCCTTCCAAAGGCCCATGCTCAGCACACAGTAGATCTGCAACCTTCTATGATTAATGACCTGCGAAGTCGGGAAGACTCCGGGACTGGAGAATAGTTCACGTTGCCATGTGCCGCAAGCAGCTGCTAGACTCCTGAAGCGGAGTTACTCATGAGGTCATTGCTAAAGCAGTCACTGTTTGACAAGAACCTGATTGACAATCATAAAGCACTCAGAGACAGGCAACTGCAGATGGAGGCTGAGAGAAACAGTGTCTGCACTGTGCTGCGGAACTTGGGGTCCCCCAGGAAGGAGACAGGTGGTAAGCCTCGGTATCTTGGGTTGGCCCATGTGTGAGTCATAGTTTATGGCAATATTTTTTTTTTTAAAGAAAGGGTCTTACTCTGTAGCCCAGGCTGCCCCTCAAATCACCAAGGTTGGCCTTGAGCTTGTCCTCCCTCCTTGGTCTCTCGAGTGCTCGGATTAGGATCGCAGGCACTTCAGTGGTGTTCAGTGTTCAGTGGTTTTGATGTCCCTACCACAGGTGCCTCTGCCTCCTTCGCTTCCTGTTTGGTTCTTCAGGCAGCCACAGTAGAGACCCACAGAGAAGCTGTGGAGCACTCTGGAGTAGACCAGCTAAGCAGTTGACTTAGCTGATGCTGAAATCAGTGCCACCATCTGGGAACCAAGCATTCAAATCCATGAGCCCGGCCAGAACCTGATTTCCTCCGTGAAACAGGTAGACAGTTCCCACCACGCATGGTAGAAGGACAGTGAACAGAAATTTCGGGTGCATTCTTGAGGCTAAAAAAAAAAAAATACTCCTAACATGACTATTAAACTGAATGATCTTAAGTACTGCTCTGTGCATCTGGTCTGGAATGGAGATAATCATTTTTAATAGCAAATAGTTTGGGGAAGTTACTATTTTCAAGTTGCAGTAGATGATGAGATTGGCGGAAATGCGCTGCTCCAGCTCCTCGGACCTTCACTCTGTTCCTTCTGGATGCTCTGCTTAATTGATTTTTCCCTCCTTGTAAGTTAAACAGGGACTGCCTGTGTTCACATCTTCTGTAGATAAGCACATTGCACACACAGTGACACAACGCGGAGCGAGCTTATCTGGGTTTCTTTATGATTCAGAAGGCACTTTGGAACCTGTAAGGCCTCTGGGTTTTTACTAGGAACTCCAGCCAGCATTTTATTGTAGCTGTTTAGAAGCACTGGGTGTTAGCCAGCTTGGAAAGCGACCTCTACTTCCCTCCTTTTCCCTTCTGTGACACACGCTCTAAAAATAGTCAGGTTCAATAAATCTGGACCAGCCTGCTTCTGCCCGGTCCCAACACCCTGGCCAGTGATGGAGGGGACTTGAGCCAGTAGAGGTAGCACTATGATGTTGGAGACCAGTCCTCAGAGGGGCCTCCAGTGTTTGTAAAAGACTGGAATTTGTTCCAGTCTGCTCAGGGTGAGACCTAGGTCAGGCCATTCTGGGGAAGAATGGCGGAGTTGATCACTGAGCCCACCTTCCTCTTTCCTTTCCCATCACTCCCCAGCTGTGGTTCTCAGCCTTCCTAATTCTATGACCCTTTAATACAGTTCCTCATGTTGTGGTGACCCCCACCATAAAACTCGTTCATTGCTCCTTCATAAACTAATATTGCTACTGTTATGAATCATAGCGTAAGTCTCTGATATGCGACCCCTGTGAAAAGAAAGGTCTTTCCACCTCCAGAGGGGTCAAGACCCACAGGTTGAGGCCTGCTGGCCTCACAGGACACAGCGAAGTACATTCTCACAACAGGTTTAACGTCCTTAGCAAATCTGATGTGGGAAGAATGAGGGAGCCTGCACTGTAAATATGTGGGTGTCATTTCCACACTGGGCACTACTCTGCTGCCATTTCCTTTATCCTGAGTGTGATTTAGCGGCATCTGAACTCCTATTTGTTACAGTAGTGTAGAAAGCCCAGTCTGGGATTGAATTCCATCCATGCACCATCTGTAACAGAGGAGCTGAGAGGCTGCTGTGCCCCCAACCAGCTGAAGGTACTTAAATGGTCTCCCCAGAACTCTTTGAATGCACCGGTTTCTCCTGTAAACTGGTGCTGGCTACTGCTGAGTGTGAAAGGAGATGTCTGGGAAGGAAATTTGAGACACGTGCAGACACTGCCATTTTTATTTTTATTTTTTTGAACCCAGATTAATATGCAAAGTTGGAATGCCGGTTTTAGAGTTGTTGGCATTATTTGGTCAGATTTCCAGGTGAAGTGTGTGAAAGTGATTATCAATAATAAATATCTTTTTAAAGCAATACTTATTGCAGAGGCAGTTTTTCCACTGTTAATGAGGGCAATTTGACTTGGTTGAGGGATCGCAGTTCTTAAGAATTAATGCAGTAATCCAATTCAGAGATTTAAAGAGATCTCAGATTTTTCACAGGTCGCGTGCTAGCGAATGTGCTGCTATCACATAGCAGCTAATGGGGTTGAACGCCAGCCTGTCATTTACTGTTCCTCGCTGCACAGTAGCTTTGCCCTTGGTAGGAAGTGTACTTTCTCCAGGCATTGCAGGTTATTTAGAACTGTGGTGTATTTGTAACACTTCGGAGAGAGAGTATTCTATTACCCAAAGCCTCTAATGACTCTGAAAACTGGGGTTATCTTACCTAATTACATGTTTGAGTCCAAATCGCTGAAGGTCTGGTGAATACCAGGCTCAGAGGAGCTGCCTCCTTGCCTTCCTTTTCCTATGAGGTCCTTTTATTGTATTATTTTTTTCAATGTATTTTTTTTAAAAAAAAAAAACTAATTCATGTATCATTGTACTTGTGCTTTTGGGTTAATTGTCACAAATGCAAAGGTTACGACCATCATAGTCCTAACTTTACATCGTTGATAACGGTGTATTTATTATTAACAGCTGTGTTCTGCAAAGGCTTATTTGGAAAGGATGCTGGAAATGTCCCTAGTTCCCAATCCTATTATGTTCCTAAATCTCAAGAATTCCATTTGAAGGCAATTAGAAACCTTCATGGAACCTCTACATGCGTTCCCTGCTGTTCTGTGAGCAAAAGGACCTTTGTTCTCTAATTGGAGAAAGGACTAGAGCTCATTAATTGTTCTAAGCAGTATCTGCTCGAACAAGAGGCAACAATGCATGGCAGGGTGTGATCCCCTATACCTAGGGGCTCCTTGCATTTGCCAGGCCCTGAAAAGACAAATCAATAGCAAGGGGTCCTTGTTAGGCTATTCTCCTGACCTGGACTGCCCTTGAGGATCTAGCTGGCTGTTCAGCAATTTTGAAAACAAAACATCTTGTCGATGCCAGGGAGCAGAGAGAGTGAAGGCCCAACTCCTATAGAAATCTAGAACTTGACTTGTGGAAAGCCTGTCTTCTTCCAGAAGGCAAATGAGCAGAGATCTCTTTGTGGTCTCTTAGTAGGTTGTGGACAGTCTACTATCAACAGCCTTCACAGAAGGCAGGTACTGCAGTCATTTGTTGCCCGGTCTTTACTGCCGCCGCCGGGCAAGTGAGGCTAGCCAGAGGTGTAGGAATAGGCACCCAAACTGGATCAGAAGGCCTGTGCGTCATCAGTTGCGACAGAAGCTTCCGTTTCCCACAAGAGTGGGCATTTCATCTGCATCTAGAAGACCACCCACTTCTAGTATCTCTAGATGTATTCCCAGGGCACATGGCTGGCCCCTGTAACTGATGAGAATCAAGGATGCAGAGGGGAAGAAAGGTGAGCAACTTTGCCTCCGGAAATCATCTCACACTTCGCTAAACGGATAGTGTTTTTCTGGAATGGACTGTTGGGGATCCCTTAAAATAAAAGACTATCGAGAATCGACCTTGGGCGCTTGAAGTTGGACAGGGGAGCAGAGAGTTTGTGGTTAGTTTCAGTTCTTCCGAGAAGGGGTCATCTGTCTGTCAGGTGGCTAACTCTGGAAGGACTCAGGGGCCACCAGGCTATTCTGAGATCTCACCCACTCACCAGCTCCTTCCTCAGTTCTTGCCTTCTACCTTTGCCAAAGCATGAATTGCCCATGGCTCCATAATGCTAATGAAAGGCATTTGTAAAAGAAGCAGGGGTCTGGCAACCGGAGGCCTGACATCCTTATGCTCATAGCGACCAGAAAAGGTGACAGGAGAGGAGAATGACTCTTCCTCAGACAGGTACCTACCTGCTCAGCAGTCAGAGGAGCATCTAACTTGCTATGTCTAATTTTCTTCCACCAGTAATCTTTTTTTTTTTTAATGTTGTATTTCTCGGGGAAAGAAAAATAGATTTTAAAATGGAAAAACCTGTTCTTCAATTGAGTATGCAAAAAATCTCATTGCGGTATTTATTCCAAACCTGCTCTCATAATGTTCAGTCAAGGAGAAAACAGCGAAAAACAGTTGTTGATGGACTTAGCTCAGAACTGGATTAAATAAGCATTAGTGTAGAGGAGCTGATTACAGGAATATGAAAATGCGGTATCTTAATGGTACATATTTTTATGTGGCAGCTCAGTTGCCTTTCATTTTGCAGCTAATATGTCTATTCTTATGAGTCATTTACTTCCTTAATTACCTTTTGCAGGCAAGGCACCATGGTATATTAATGTGAATGATTTTTACTGCCAGTTTATCATACAATGCCCCAGAAGTTGAAAGGCGTAATTGACTTGGAAGAACAGCTCGTGAAGGAAACAATATTTAGTTGACAGTTTTCCTTGTACTCTCTGTTGACGTTTATGAGTTTACACTATGCTAAAGGAGTCATAAACACAATTTTCTCTCAATAACAGCAAAGGGTAGCTTCTAAAATACGTTTGTGGAAAACACATTTGTTCATTTCTCGAATAATAGGAAAATAACACGTTCCAAGTGATAAGACCTCTCCGATTGCCAATTGAATTAAACCTTTGAAGGTGTATTTATAACCTGTCTCCAAGCATTAGAAGAGACTGGGATTTGGTGGGATTGAAACGGCTTAATGAATATTTAAATTACCCACAGATTTGGGTAAGTCATATTTAAATCTAGGTGTTTGGGGTGAGACTGGAGCAGTCCCTGCCAGCTTCCCTAAGAAAGGGGAGGCAGGAAGGGAGCTTGGGGAGTGGGAATTGTCTGGAAGATTCTTCTCTCTGGAAAGTCTGTCACTACGTTTTGGGAAAATAAAATACAAGAAGGCACAAAAGGTACAACTCCTTCTAAGGTCTGGCCTTTGAACAGTTAAAATAAACCCTCTGGTAGTTCTCTCTAGAGCTGCAGTCTTGAACGGGTGGCTTCCCCTGAACTCTGCTTGGCAGGTTCTGTGTTCAGCCTGCTTCTACAGGCCCCTGGGCCTGTGCGGGCTCTGGTTTGGCGCATTGGTTCAGAGGGAGTTAAACCTTTCACAGTTTTCTGGATTGTTTGCAGTTCAGTCCTGTGCAACATAATGAAAGTTTTCTAGCCATCTGTTGTTGGGCTGGCGGTGAGCAAGGCCAGTATATCCAAACAAAGTCCTGGCCGCTGTAAACTGAACCTGTCAGCTTAGCATAGCTCTGCTGACCCCTCCAGCTCGCAGGGCAGCCTCGGTACCAGGCACTGGCTGCTGAGAGCTTTCAAAGGGAACTCTTTAGCCGGTAGGCAGTGGGGCCTGTTTACTTTTCCCTCTGTGTACCTCTCGCTGGCTTGGACTAGTTTATACTTAATGTTTAAATGGATACTTGTCTCCCCTCCTCTTTCAGAGGGAAGGACATTACTACTTACCCAGGATTTCACTTTAGGAAAGAGTGTAAGTGTTGATAAATACATGTGACGTCTGTGGATCAAAGGATATTAAATGCACGTATTTTGGTTTCATTATTTTGTCTCCGTGTTTGAGGACAAATCGTTCGGGCAAAGAAACTCCTAAGTTTATTACATTACTTACAGCATTTAGAACTGTTTGTGACTTTAAAAGGACGATTTTTTTCCTGTTTCTTTTTTTCCCTTTCTTTCTGCAATTTGTATTTCATAGCCATGAGTTAATGTGCAACATTTCTTAGGTGAGCAGTACTTATACCATACTCCCTGTTGTATGGAGGAGTACCTCCTTGTCTGAACTAATTTACAAGATATATCTATTGCCTCTGATTGTCCAGCTTACCCCTAAAATCATCGCATTAGTTTCTGGTATTTTTCCCTTCTGCAGCAGTGAGCTAGTCTTGACTGTATATGAAATATTTCTATATACATGAATCACATGTGTATGCATGCATAAATACATCTGCACATGGATATCTGTATACATACACACATGCATGAACTTAGATATTTATATGTGTATCTTTAGAGTATATAAAGTATATTTGCTCACCTTTATATATAAATCTGTTCCTGCTTAACCTTTGTGGGGTGGTGACTAGGGCTCATCACTCATTTCCTGCCGTGCACTAAAGATTGTATTTGTACCCCCATGAGAAGACAGCCATTGGGAGGTATCACCAGATCTCGGTGTCCATTTCAAGCCATTAAAACATCCAAGGAGTATGGCCGCTACTGTTGAATGGCCAATCCAAAGTCCTTTCTAGTTCTATTAATAAGAAGCCGACCATGAGCTCACACAGCAAGAGGACAGACAGGAGGGAGATGCGTGTTTGTGCACAGCACTGTGTCAAAGGGCTTAGCCTCGATGCTGCAACAAAGAACATGCAAGAGGCAGGAAACCATACGTGAGGGTGAGGGACACTTTTCCTCTAAGGGACAATGGAGTGTTGCACTAGTGGAAAAAAAATAAGCAATTTAAAATTTAAATGAGTGTGCTTATTTCAAAAATACCATAGAGTCAAAATCTGTTTAGAAGGTGACTGACTTATAAAGTACTTTTTTGTTTTAATTTTCTTAAGTGTAACGTTTTGGGTGGAAATGTCAGGTACCGGGTAATAACCTTGGTATTTAGGATTCCGCCTTTCAGACATGACATTGTGTTTGGTTGTGTGTCCTTATTAGTACTTTTTTTTTTTTTAAGAGGAGGACCACATTAAGAGGTCATCTATTAGCTGTGTTCTTGCTGTCTTAAACTCAGCCCTTCTGTCTATTAAAATCAAACCACTGTGTAAACATTCCAGTGTTGTTCTTAGTCTCTACAATGGCCACGGGGATCGGCTTTCACCTGCCTGCACATCTTCAAGCAATTAAAGCAATTAGCGAAGCCATTTCACATTCAGAGATTCAAGGTCTATGGTGACATTCAAGTCCGGCCGAAGTCTGAAAGGGGAGAAAGGAAGGAAGGGGCCTGAAGCGTGGCTACCATTCCATGGCCCTGAGCAGACAAGCTCTCTGTTAAAAATGGCAGCTTTTTAATGGTGTCATTATGAGGTTTTTAAAATGACATCTCAAAAGTTGTTTATATCAAAAAAGCCCAACTAATGAAGGCCTTCGTACTTGGCAGATATTTTTCAAAACAAAACAAAACAAAATAAAACAACAGACCTTTAATGTCCAAGCAAAGGAGTGGAGTCAATTGCATTCTTTGTGTAGGAAAAAAAATCTATTTTCTAATGTACAAGGGAAACTGCATTTCACTTTTATGTTAAACTTCCCTTGTTTGTGGGTAAATGATGGTAATGTGGCATATGGAAGTTGAGAAATTTAGGGAGTAAATTGTTCGTTGTTGTTGATGTCAGGAGGAGGCTGGCTTGTTTGATGGTGTACAATTTTAATGAAATCTTCAACTCTGAGTAGGTCACATCTCTGTGGGATGGGGCAGAGGTAAGTTTTTAAGGCAACCTAGACTCTAGTATGGTATTTGCTGTTTGTTTGTTTGTTTGTTTGTGTTAGGAACGTAAGTGAAACCATTTTTGTGTGATCTGGAAACTAGGTTGACCACATGCCATGTTGTTTTGAACTAAGAATTTGTTTTGATAAAATAAACACAAACATGTTTTGACTCACAGGATATTATTGTTATAAAAGGAGGAAAATATTTACAAATAGTGTGAACATATAACATGTTTGGACTGTGAACAAAACAGAAAAATATTTATGTTAAAAAATGTGCAAAATATTTACCCCAAAGTTAAACACATAGTCCCATAGTCAAACACCTGATACAGCATGTACTGACACAACCCAGGAGTTCACGCACAGAAACCAGGCAGTGGCCTCAGGACTGAACTATTGTGCTCCCAAGACATGGCATCGCAAGCCCCTCTGCTGATCCCTCTTGGCAAATTCCTGCCTAGCAGCACTAGCCCCTGGCCAGTGCTCCCAAACACCTTCTGGAATTTCCAACAATGTCCTGTCCTGACTTGCCATAGCTAAAGGTCATCCCCAGCTGGTTGAGCTGTTCCAAAGGGGAGCATCCCACTGGGGAGAATCCCACCTCCCCATCCCTGTCTGACCCTCCATCTCTCCCACCCCTGCAGAGGCCTGAGGCCTTCCCTTCCAGGGGCTCTCTAGCAAGCTTGGTGAGATGATGAGGCTACCGTAATCTTTATAATAGGATGGTGTTGTAAGGAATGTTTCCGTGAATAAACTGAATGTATATTTGATAGGCAGGTCTTGTGTGGACATCCTAACTGCAGAGTGCTTCACAGTCTACTGGCCCCGCACCTCGCAGTTTGTTTCCATGTTTGTAACTCAGTTACCCAGGTATCCTGTTGATAGAAAACAAACCATAATCTGATTACAGCTTTGGAAATTGGGTTGTGCATTTTTAAATCCATATTTTACTGTGGGCTTACTATGGAGAGAAGGCAGGGAGAAGGAAGGAGGGAGGGAGGGAGGGAGGGAGGGAAAAGGAAATGAAGTAATTTTTAAAATCCTAGCATGTAGTACGTAAAAGAGAATCTCACTTTTCCAATCTCAGAAGAAGATCACAGTTGGGAAAGAACCACAGGTAAATTTTGTAGAATTCTGATGTCCTTTAATCTGGTTCTTCCTCTTCCCTTTCAGTGTTTGTTAATAAACAACTCAAGGGCAGAACTGCTTAGAGGCCTGCTTTTCCTGTTGTTATATGCATTGACTTGAATTAAAACAAGAGGCATCCTTTAAAAACAATAGTATCCTTCTAAAAAAAAATTCTTTGAAATTTTTTATGCCCATAAAAAAGTCCTTATAATAATCTCTTTAAGAGACTGGCCTAGTTGGCTTAAAAGCTTCTAGGGGCGGAACAGTGACCTATGTCTGGGACTGGAGGAATTTGACCATGTGTGTAACTGCAGGTGGGGCTCTTGCATTCATTCACTGTCTAGCCGTTTGAGGAGAGTGTTAGCCCCATCCTAGTCTGGGTTGTGCCTGACTGCCCACCTCCCCTGGGCCAGCCTTGTGTTCTCTGGTGCTACATTTAAGAACAGGAACAGGGATGGCAGTACAATGTAGCGTGCGGGAGCCTGGGCACATGCCTTCCTTTTCCTCCTGCTCCTTGAAGCAGATTGTTAGCAAATCCTTTGGCACCTCTGTAAATGGACCGGCCCAGTTAGAGGAGAGCCTCTGTATTGGACATTCCACCCTTCATGCAGGGGAGAGGCAGACGTGGAGGCTCAGGAGGGAGGTGAGGCAGAAAAACCAGATTGATCCCATTCCCCCCACCCCCTTCCCCTCATCCTGTTTCTGTGATCTGCCTTTTGAACTGTTTTTGTGGCTGATCAGTTCCACCTAATATGTCTCTTGATTTTTGCTATTGTAATACTCGGGCGACATGCTGTTCTCTTCATTTCTGTAAGCTTTAGATGCTTCTGCCTGTCATATTCTGGCGGTTTATCTTCAGCGTCTGGATTTGCTTTCAGACTTGAATGTCTATCAAGCTGCCGTTGCTTTGAATGTGAGATCAAAAGAAGATGAATTCCAGTAAAAAAAAAATTTCCTTCTATGAAGAAAAGATTGGGGCCTATGTAAACATCTCACTGACAGCTCCCAATGAGTTATTTTAGCCGAGTATTAGCACCTGCCTGACAGACAGGCCAGCATTCCATGCTCAATAACAAGTCAGATGCTTCTGTGGCAGAGAACTCAGCCACAACAGCAGTACATTTTAGGAAGGAAGCCTTTGCTATATCCTTGTTTTCAATTGAATATGGCTGTTCCACTCTTCCTCCCATTTTTCAAACTGACCTGCTACACCCACCTCCTGTGGCTGTGTTTTTTTTTTTTTTTTTTTAAATGGTACCTGTCAGGTTCTTCTGGTGACTGAAGACAGGACCTTAATAATCAGTTTAGGACAGGGTAAGGAGTACTCAAGTAGGCAAGTGGGCACTGTGTGATACACAGGTAGTTTTTCTAATAGCAGAGGAGCTAAATGTGGAGGGAAAGCAATCAAACCAGATACAAGGCATATCCTTGAAACGCTGGATGACGCACTCTTTAAAAAATATATGTGACTAAAAATCCTCTAAGGTCAGCAAGGTCTGAATTCATTCTCATTCTCTCTCTCTCTCTCTCTCTCTCTCTCTCTCTCTCTCTCTCTCTCTCTCTCTCTCATCCTGCCTATGTAAATGTCACCACAAAAATATCTCAAGAGCAGGTTTCCTGAACCCTGTTGGTGTGTACTTGCCTCCTCGTGCGGGAGCTGTGTTTGGCTAGGGCTTGGTCTACCGGGGCACGCCATGTGTGCTGTGTCCCTGCTTGCCGTTCTGGAGTGATTTAGATACGTTGAACATTAATAGATTTCTTTAAGTGCTTCATACAACTTTGAAAATTACCTGCAAGCTCCAACTGATCTTCCAGCTTTGAAAGTGAAGAATTACTTGAGGAATTCTTGTGGTTTCCTTGTCATTGAGTGAGAGCCCAGCCAGCTACTGTGGAGACAAACCTCCCTGAGGTTGCCTACAAAGGGCAGTGTTCCAGTGTGTTTTCTCCTCGAGTGTGCTTCAGCCGCTCAGCACTTCCTGTTTATTCAAACATCTCTCTTACCACTCGGCAAACCCCCGCTTCGCAGAGACAGCCAGAGCTCATCCACAGCGAGACGGAACTGCAGAGGGAGACGGTGCCGGCTCAGTCTGCCAAACTCTTCATTTTCTCTGTAAGTGTCCAGAGGAAAAAAAAAAAGAGACCATTTTCAATGGGTTAAACTTTTAAGCTGGGATCTTTGCTTGGGCAGACGTTCGGTAAAGGACAAACTGAGATGCTTCAAGTTGTTTACTGTGTGCTTTCTTCCTTCCCTCCCGCCTCTCTCCATCGAAGCTTTTTTTCTTCTTCCTTTTTTTTCCACCGTAGGGATCCTGCTAACTCCTTGTTAATTCTCTCTTGCTTTCACATGTGGCTTTGGCTCCGATCAGGAAGAATCAGCCAGTGTTGTCAGACACTTTTACAGGCTGGATGTAGATTGTAACTTTCCCCCTGCTGTATGTGCCGTCTGCTTTTTTTTCTTCCTGTTATCTCAAGTCCTGAGAGAGTGTGGGGATGGTGCCTGTGACAGTGTGCAGAGTTGTCCTCGGAGGTTGACATCATGACACCGTCATCATGGGCGAATCGGTCTTGATAATATTTGTACCAATTTCATGCCAATAAAAGTCAGACTGCCGAAACACGCACGGTCATTATCTCATTCATATGACTATTGTTTAAACGGAGTGGGCTGCGAAGGGAAAGAGAAAGGCTGCCCTGCTTCCAGCAATGGTTGTTAACTGTGGTATCGGACCCTCTTTTGACCATTTTCTTTGTGGGTAATTAGGATGGCGGGCAAGCCCTGGCACTGGGGCTGGCAGAGCCTTGTAACTCTTGGGCTCTTCAGGAGAAATGGCTTTCAAACACATGGTATGAGCATTTTAAAAATGGTTCCACCTTTTCCTGCCCCGGTCCACCCTCTGGCCTTTCTTCCCTCCCTCTCTACCCCCTCTAGCCCTGTTCTTCAGCTTCACTATAATTGGCAAGCCAGGTGCTATTTTTTTTTTAAGCTATGTACTGATGAGGGAATAGACAGGAAGTAGAAAATTGACTCTTTTGATCTTAAGAGAATTGCTATTATTCTGAACTTGGTTAGTCCTCAGACTAAATATCTATTAACTTCAGTATTTTCAACAGCATCTGTTAGGGTAGGAAAAGAAATAGGGTTTTCATAGTCGTCCAAACCGTCTAATAGGAGAAACATGGACACAAATAAACAAGTCTCCCTGTGTGTCGCTGTGGCCGGGATGGGTTTGTTTTTTATTTTTATTTTTTATTTTTCATTTTTTTTTATGTTCAGAAGTTGTTCTGCTTTGCAGGAGGGAGAAAAGAAAAGATGTTTGTGACTGCCTTAAGGCCAATTTGTTTAACAGTAGGAGTAATTGCGGGGAAGATGGGAAGAGTGAGTGAGGTTATTTACTCAGATGTTTGTGTAGGTGTGGGGCCCGAGCAGTGTGGGAACAGTGGGCTGCTTTTCTCGCTCTCTCAGCCTGTTTGATGACCATCAAATTTCCCAGCTCGCTGATTTTGTTTTTTCTGGATGGCATGTTTGATTATTTATCAGAAGGGAAGGGAGGAGGTGAGGTTGGTCACAATAAACATGTGACCAACGTCTGTTTTGTTTTCCACTCTGAAAGCCATGCCCTTTACCAGATACACAGAAAATAATAAATGCATTGTTTTAGGATAAAAGGAAACTATACCCGTGCTTTCTTTTTTTTTTTTTTTATTCTCCTTTTCCCTTTTTCCCCCTATAGACAAGTGAGTTAACCCTTCAGGCTCAGGAGCTTTTTCTCTTTCTTTTTTAAATTTCCTTCTGATACTTTGTCAGGCTTTGTAGTAAGAATGAATTTAGTGCAGTGGATGGGTATGGTTTCTTAGGATTAGTGATTCGCTGCTTTGGAAGGTCTAGATGCCTGCACGGCATTGTGGTATACTGTGGTATACTGTGGCTCGCTTTAGTAGGAATCCCAACGCACTAATAAACAGTTGTCATAGCTCTGTTGATGGCGAAGGTATTTATTTATTTATTTAGTTAGTTGTTTGTTTGTTTGCTTGTTTATCAGGTGTTTTCTGTTTTATCTAACACTAAGGATTGAACTCAGAGCTGCATGGGTACATTTCTCCCGCATCCTCTTCCTCTAAGCTGTCATCATCAAGTGGTTTTGGGGGTTTTAAATCTCAACTGTGAGCAGCTCAGCTAAAGGCACATGGATGAATGTCTGTGGCTCGTGAAGAACATAGTTAATGCCAGCCAGTGTTAGACTTCTCACTAATGGCTGTCACGTGCTATGAGAGAAGAGGTTCATTTGGGCCTTTGTGTCCCTCAAAAATTCCTTTTCGGGCAGGAAATAGTTGAGCACTTGCCTGGTAGGCGTAAGGCTCTGGGTGAAATCTCTAGTTCCTCCTGCTGATATGCATATATATTCTAATAGTATGCTAGATTATGCTAGTCTCTGCAGTTAAATATTATTTTTCCACAGTCTTCAAGACTGTTTGCAAGTACTCCAGGGTCCAGGGGGAAGTCCCAAGCTGAGATTCAGTGTATATCTAAAATTATCTTTTCATTTTATCCCCTCAGTTTTTAAGTGGGGTTGGCCTGGTTGCTTGTGGGCATTATCTGGGCATAGGTACACCTGCTGGTACCTTCTTTAGAAAAGGAGTCAGGGTTCCCAAAGGAACACACTCACTCAGACTCATCCTTTAACAGGGATGTGCATGGGGCCCTAACCTGGGGGACTAGCCCAGGCAGAGGCAGCCCTGTTAATCACAGCTGAAATCTGTGTTTGCCTATACTGTTCGGGAATGTGAACTGAAAATATGCACACAGAGGGATTCCCTCTCCATTGACTATATAAGGAAGAGTGTAGCCAAGTGCCGATACAGCATGGCTTCCACTTGACTGGCCCTGCCTTGGGCTTGGGGATTGCGGGAGCTTTGCTATGGGGAGGGCAACAGTGGGAACCAGTAGCCTGTCCGCCTCCTCCCTTGTCATCTCGAATACTCCACAGAGGCCGTTGGGTTGGATAATCATGCTTTGTAGTTCTGCAGAGCCTTTTGTCTGTGGAAATCAAAGTGCCTGACTAATGTGAACTTTGTTGATACTCAGAACACCCTTGGGACATCAGTAGGCTGAAAAGGTGATCCCACTTTTGAGGTGGGAAAAACGTCCTGTTGTTAAAATCGTTTACAGTTCCGGGGTGTGTCTGTGTGAGTGCCGAGACTGGACCTGCCCAGGGGTGACTTGGAGACTAGGAAAAGCCTTTTCTTTCCCCTGCTGAGTCAGGTTATATCTGACTACAGCTCGTCCCCCTATGAGAAAGTGTTCTGTCCTGAAAAAAACTTGCTTGGAAAGATTGTGAGACACTGGTGACAGGCTATAAGGACTGGGTCTGCTAAATACTCACCTAATTCTGGTGAGAGGTGGGATATGATGGTTTTTGTATTTTTAATATTCAGCATGAGCTGAGTATCCTGGGTTTTATTTTGTTTTACATACATGGAGGATGGTGATGTTGGAGACAAACTTGCGAAGACACATACCTGTCGGCTATGAGTCAGTGGCAAGTTGCTGTGTCGTTTGGTTCTTTGTGGATGGAAGATCCAAGCCCTTTTGTTCACCCAGAATGTTCTGAGTGACTGAAGCCCTGGGCTGCAGTGACTTCTCTGTGGCTCCCAAGCGCATAGTGAAAAGTTACTTGAATGCCGCTCGCGGTTCTAAGCCTCAGAGGGACAGGACTTTGCGATATACAGTACAGTGGTACGAGTTAGATTATTTTGATTCCTAATAATGTTTGTTTGTTGGAACCTGGGTATGCAAGTTAGAACTGAAAAATCCTTACATTTTAGAAGTGACTTTTAAAGAACCTTCATGATTCTAGTGTGGCCCAGGAACCTGTCTTTTCAGCAGGCCATCAAATGTTGAAAATGTGTCACGGGCAGGTGGTGGTGTCCTGCTTGGGCTTTACCTTTTTTTTCGTAACTCAGTCACTCCTTTCCTCCCTTTACCTGTGTTAATTATGGCATGGGTTCCGGGATTTATTCCTGTCCTTGCTGTTAAGAAGACACTAAGGCACAGGAAGGTTTAGTCGCTTGACCAAACTCATACAGCTACCAGGTATAAAGAGGGACTTGGGTCCAGCCACAGTGACTGGTTGTCACTTAAACACCCTGCACACTGCTTCTGTAGAGATATGCTAATGTGTTAGAAAACAAAGTCACCCGATTTTAGACTTGTAATAATTCTCTCAGGGTCAGTAATTCCCCCAAATTCCCAGCGAATCATTATTTCTTCATGCTTGCAGACTCAAGTTCAACCATATGCTAAACTGTGGTCACCGGGAGTTCCAGAGGTCACTGTCACTCCCTGAACATGGCTGTAAGCACAGCTATGCACCAGACAGGCACAGTTTGGTTTTTAATGTTTTTTCGGTTCTTAATTCAAGCAGGGTCCCACTGTGTAGCTCAAAATCAGGCCCTAACCCTAACCCTCTTGCCTTGGACTTCGGAGTGCTAAGGGTGTCAGGCATGATTTTGTTTTGATTTTGGTTTTAGGATTTTACTTTTATTTTTAATTTATGTGTGTTTGTGGGGAGGGGTTTTGCCTTGAATTCAGTGCCTGAGACCTGAGGCATCAGATCCTGCGGAACTGGAGTTGAGAGGTGTTTGTAAGCAATCAATGTGGGTGCTGGGAGTTGAACCTGTGTCTTCTGCAAGAACAGTGTGAGCTCTTAACTGCTGAGCCATCTAGCCAGCCTTGCCTGGTTTGTTTTCATTTTCTTCTTTAAAAAAAAATCAAAAAACAAGTTCTTTTAATTCTTTGAGCAATAGCTCCCCCCCCCATCTAGTTTTCTATTGCTGCCTTCCAGATCTGCCATAAGGATAGGCTCTTTTCGAAATATGTTCACTGTGCAGTAGCTTTTGAGCTAGAGGGAGGGATAGCACTGTAGAAAGCTAGTCTGGCCTGTGTGCTGCTCGGGTGCCATCCTCAGTGGAGGAGGGATGGAGGAAGGAACCAGAGGGATGAAGAAGGGACAAGTTACTTTTGAGTTTACCCCTTTTACATTTTTAAGAAGGAATGTGTGTGTGTGTGTGTGTGTGTGTGTGTGTGTGTGTGTGTGTGTGTGTGTGGTGTCTGTGTTGTACATATCTTTTAGTGTGGGTGTTTCTAGAGGCCAGAGATTAACGTTAAGGATCATATTTGATCACACTGCTTTCTGGAGACAGCTTCTCTCACTGAACCTGAAACTTACCCATTGTCTTTAGGACCAAAGGCCTAGGGGAACTCCCTGTCTCCCTTCCCCAACACTAGGATTGCAGACACATGTCTCATGTGTGCCCTTTGTATAGGTTCTGGAGATTGAAGCTTAAGTCCTCATATTTGCATGGAAAATACTTTATAGACTGAGTCATTCCCTAAGCCCCTTCAATATCCTCTAAATGTGCCTTGATTTTTCTTAAATTTTCTGCCATGCCAGCCAAGTAGTTCCATTTCCACCTAACAGAAGAACGCTCCATCCATGCCCTATGGGGTTCAGAGGGCATGCACTGGTACCATTCTTGCAGGACCATGAACACATTCTCTCTAGCCGTGTGACTTTAGACACAGGTTCTAAAGCAGTTTAGAACCAAGGAAGACCCCGAATTGGCACTCAGGAATTGGATAATTGATGCCCTTAATTCTTTATCAGGTGTTCCCGTCAGTACAGTCATCTCCCTCGGCTGGCGCGCTCTCTTTGCTCTTACCAGCTGCGTAGATTCTCGCGTGCACTGTGCTAATAGTGTCAGTTCATTCAGCGGCCACTGCACCAGGCCCTGAACTGAGGACTTTATGTGTGTGTGCATGTCAGAGGGTCTTTACGGTGTCATCTCGCTCTCTGTTGTCATCTGTCAGCTGCATAGCGTGCTGCCTCCTGGAACGGTGAGAACTCAGCGTGGTGATGAGTCTTCACTGCTTAGTGCTTGCCTGGTGCAAATACTCAGCAACTGCACAGTTGGGGTGGCGCGATTTTTGTTGTTGATTGCAAGTGATCGGCAGAGTTCTGCCTGGCCTTGAAGTTGCTGTGCAGCCCCGGGTGACCTTGAGCTCCTGGTCCTCCTGTGTACACCACTCAGTGGCTGAGATTTCTGTCACATGTCACCATGCATGGTCTCCCTGGAGCTGAGGATCAAACCTAAGGCTTTGTGCCAGCTAGGCATTAACTCTACCAGCTGAGATACCCCCAGTACTTTTGAAATCCTTGTCTTTATCCTCAGTGATCAAAGCTCAGAGCAGTTTGAACAATGTAGCTATTTAACAACCAGCTCTGCTGGTGGTGGTGGTACATGCCTTTAATCCCAGCACTTGGGAAGCAAAGACAGGTGAATCTCTGAGTTCGAGGCCAGCCTGGTCTATAGAGCAAGGGCCAGGACAGACTTCAAAGCTATAGAGAAACCCTGTCTTAGAAAACCAAAACTAAAACCACCACCCCCTTCCCCCAAAAAACAACAAAAAAAACCCCTAGCTCCACCACTCTATACATTCATTTGTGTGTTTATATATGTGCATTTTAATGTATAATTATAATAGAGTGTGAGAATATACAATGAATTCAAAACCAGAGCTGTGCCAGACGTGGTGGCACATATCTTTAGTCTTAAAAGCGCTGGAGAGGCAGAGGAAAGCAGACCTCTGAGTTTGAAGCCCTTCTAGTCTATGTAATGAATTCCAGACTAGCCAAATAAAAATAGAAATTAATTAATTGATGAAGAAGAGGATGAAGGCAGGTCTGGGGGAAAGGCTTAGTGAGCAAAATACATGACATCCAAACATAAGAACCCAGACTCAGGTCCCCAAACCCACATGAAGCCCAGTGCAGTAGCAAGCATTTGTAATTCCAGAGCTGTTCTGCCAAGAGGGGAGGCAAAGACAAGAGAAGCTCTGCAGGTTCAAGGGTCACATAACCAGGCATGCTCAGTAGAAAAACAACAGAGTCCCTATCTCAGCTAGAAAGCAAGTCTGACACCTAAGCTTGCTCACTCGGCTGCACATGTATGCTGTGATGCACGCGTACCCAAACTCTCTCACGTGGACAGAGGCAGACAGACAGACAGACAGACAAAGTATGAGAGGGAGGCGGAGGGGGGTGGAGAGAGAAAACAAACAAAAGGCTGGACCAGAGAACGTCTGTCCCTGAAAGCCAGACCACATGGGTCCAGAGAGGTAAGTGAAGGCATAACTTAAGACATATGTCTAGGTGCAGCAACTGCTACTGACTGGGTTTCAGAGAAAATTGTGAATTTCAAAAAAAAAAAAGAAAAGAAAAAAAAAAAGAAAAGAAAAAAAAAAAAGAAAAGACAATCTGTGTTCTTAGGCTTGGAAGAAAGCATAGTTGGTAAGTAAAATGCTGGTGAGAACTTAAGTTAACCCTCAGATCTCACATTTGAAAATAAGTTGAAAATATTTTCAAAGCCAGGAGTGGAGGTGTGCACTTGTAAACCCAGTGATAGGGAGGCGGAGTCAGGCAGATCCCTGGAGCTCCTGGCCAGCCAGCCTAGCCTATTTGGTCAGCTCCAGACCAGTGAGAAACTCTCCACTTAAATAAAAGGTGAGAAATAGTCCCTGAGAAATGACATCCAAGGTCTGGGCTCAGCACAGACACCACAAACAGACACAGGTTTATACACTCAAACACATGCGCCTGTGATCTTGTTAGTGCTGCCTTAGGAAAGGAAGGTTGTTTGTTTGTTTGTTTCTAATTTAAATTCTTTAACTTGGCTAGGTACGGTGGTACACACCTTTAATCCTAACATTTGGGAGGCAGAAGCCAGTGAATTTTTGTGAGTTTGTGGCCAGTCTGGTCTACACAGTACGTCCTAGGACAGCCAGGGCTATTTAGAGAGACCCCGCTTCCGATAAATAAACAAACAGATGAATAAATAAATGAATAAATAATCAAGTAAGTAACTAAACATAGAATTTAAATTTTTTGAAAATTGCATCCTGTGCTTAAGTCATTCTAGCCATTTTCCTCTTCCTGTGCCCTACCCCTCCCTCTTCTTCTGTATCTGGTTGCTCACAGTCACTCACACACAACCTGCGGAGTCTGCTTAGTGATGCTCTTATGTACATGTGTTTAAGGATGACCACTTGGGAGTGCATAACCCATCAAGGGTTTATCATCCACCGCCATTCTCCCTCTCTCAGCAACCAGTGATTGCCTGTAGCTCTTCATCTTGGGGTAGAGCTTGTGAAATTTCTCCCATCAGCTGGTGCTGTCACCATGCATGTCTTGCTTGGGCAACCACGTTGTTGAGATTTCCTGGGTACAGCCTCCCTGTTTCCACAGCGTCATAGTTCCTGGCTCTGGTAATCTTTTCACCCCACTCTCCTGAAGTCTTTCTTCCACATGGCGGTTGTGTTGTTGGCGTGTCAGTTGGAGCTAGGCCTTGCCAGAGCTCCCGTTCTTCACATTTCGACCAGTTGTGGATCTCTATAATGGGCCCCAGATCCCACAAAAAGAAATTTGGCTGAGGCAGGATGTGAGACACACTCACCTAGCTCCTCCAGTTACTCTTCAAAGAAGTCCAGTGTGCTGGCTGCTTGTCCCAGATGGTTTGAAGAGAGCCCCGGGGAACAAGCAATGGTCTTGACTGCATCTCTGTTCCCCAGAGCAGATGGGTGGAACAAGGTATCAGAGAGGCGAGCACACATGGGAGGAGAGCTGGGGATACCTGGCCTGGTGAGTTTTCACAGCAGGAGACTCTAGGTAGCTGCTGGGGTCAGAGCAGTGTTGTTCTCCTGGGCCTGAGAGTATCATCAAACTCTGCTTTCTGATAGAACTAGCTTGCCAGCAAAGACAGGTGTGATGGAGATGGGTGTTTGGTGGCCTTGGACACACAGGCCTGTGACAGTCACTCTAAGCATCCTGGGAATGGGGAGACTGGTTGGGGGAAAAAAAGGGTTTTTGTTTTGTTTTGTTTTATTTTCTGTGGGGGAAAAAGACTGTGAAGTTAAAAAACATGCTACTATAAAAAGGCCTTTTCTCATCCCGAACCCAGAAGGAACCAAGGCCACTCCTGTGTTTTGGGCTCCCTAAGTCATTGCCATCTTTGGGCTAATCAGTGACCTTGTACAGTTTGAATATCTAGTTCTCTGGAGACAATGTTTGTTTGTTTTTGTTTTTCGGCCCTGGCACACAGTCCACTCGTGACCTTGAGCTAGTCACATTTTTTATTTTCCTACTTTGAATCAAGAATCATAAAACTTTCCTCATCTCCCTAAGGATGGCAGACAACTGGAGATGACACAGCAGGGGGTAGCTGACCTCAGAGTGCCTGGGGGTGGGGACCCACTCAGGAGCAGCTTTACTTCAGCCAAGTTCTCTGTGTGCAGCTGGGTGGCTGAAGTTCCTTTCCTTTTCCTAGGGCCCCTTGGTTATCTGTGTCTGCGGTGCTAGGAGTCGAACTCAGGCCTTTTTGAGGCAAGCACTCGATCTCGGAGGTGAAAGCTCAGACTCGGCCCCTAAAGGGTTACCAGATGTGAGAGAGAGAGAGAGAGAGAGAGAGAGAGAGAGAGAGAGAGAGAGACAGAGACAGAGACAGAGACAGACAGAGACAGAGAGACAGATTGGCTTCTCTATATAACCCAGGCCATCCTGGAACTCTCTATAAACCAAGCTCATCTGTAAGGAACTCAGGGGACGCACCTGTCTCTGCCTCCCAAGTGCTGGGATTAAAGGTGCATCTACCACTGCCCAGCTCTGAGCCTCCATTGCCAAATGCCACTGCCGTTTTCAGGCCAGGAGACAGGGTGTTCCTCCTTTCCTGCAAATGCTTTCTTTTCATCACCAGTCTGATTTGGGCAGCTTTTTTCTTCTCCTTGTTTGTTGGTTTTTGTTTGTTTTCTTTTTTCTTTCTTTTAAAGAATGATTTATTTTTATTTTATGGGTATTGGTGTTTTGCCTGCATGTGTTCTGTGTGAGGGTGTCAGATCCCCTGGAACTGGAGTCACAAATAGTTGTGGGCTGCCGTGAGGGTGCTGGGAATTGAACCCGGGTCCTCTGGAAGAGCAGCCCATGTTCTGAACCTCTGAGCCATCATCTCTCTAGCTCCCTGTTTGTTTTCTGTCTCTTCTAGCATGTTACCTCTAAACCATTTTCACTCTTTGCATTTTCGTTCCTTCTCTTCTTATTCTTTCCCTTCTCCCTTCTTTCCTTCTGTTTCTTCATTCAGATTTTAGGCAAGAGAAAGGCCTTTGGGAAGCAAAGCCTTCGCAGGTGTTCACTGCCTCTTCACTGAGTGTGTGTGATTCATATTACAAAAAAAAAAAGGAATCTCTCTCTTTTTCTTCTCTCCCATTCCACCGTGTGTGTGCGTGTGTGTGTGTGTGTGTGTGTACAAGAACTCTGTTTCTTTTCGAATCACGGAAAATCCAGTATACTTTCAAACACACCTAGAGTCTTCAAACTTCGTCATTAGCCAATAAGAATCTGTGACCCCAAAAGATGTGAATCTTTATTAGTCATAATGAATTGCTGGGACTCAACCTCATAAAAAGCGCTAGTCAAAAACAGGGGTTAATATCAGGAGTTATAGATCCTTTGATTGATTTATCCTCACATTTGACCCCTGTATTTCCTGTCTTGAGCACTAAAAAGGGTTTGTACCATTTATTCAGTACTTTTTTTTAAAAAAAAGCAAAGTCTGGTCTTTAACAAGGGGATAGCAGGACTTCATGCCGCATCCAAGCTCACATTTATTTACCCGCTTCATGTATATTTTACTGTGTGTGTGCCTGGTGTGCACACGACTCTGTGTAAGGTGTCATCTTTCTTCTTTGACTGTCCATCTTCTTTTTTTCTTTTTTTTAAAATAATTTGTTTATTTTTATTTTGTGTGCATTGGTGTTTAGCCTGTATGTATGTCTGTGAGGGTGTCAGATCTTGGAGTTACAGTCAGTGCTCTTAACTGCTGAGCCATCTCTCCAGTTCTCTCTCTCTCTCTCTCTCTCTCTCTCTCTCTCTCTCTCTCTCTCTCTCTCTCTCTCTTTCTCACTGAACCTGGAATTTGCTGTTTTGCCTGGGCTAGCTTGACTAGTGAACTCCAGGGATCCTCCTGTCTCCAGTGTCTGGATTTCAGACTTGAGCCACCACACTTAGCTTTTGTGTTGATGCTGGGGACCTGGCCCCAGGTCCTTGCACTTGCCCACTGAGCCATCCATCCACCTCTCTAGCCTCCCAGCTCACAGTTTAGGTGGTTCCTAATAAACTTGAATCCTGTGTTTTGCCCTAATGATCACATTGCCTGAAGTCGTAGCCCCCAGGCTGTGATCTTGTCCAACTCTCATGAGTTCAGCAGGCTGGGGCTTGGGCAATGCTGAAGTGGAATCTCTCCAAAGACAACTCAGGTGCAGGAGCCTTGGCGCGGGTGACTCAGAGTCTGGCACTGGCTCCAGTGAAGGGCAGCCAGCTAGTGTTCCGACAAGGTGGTTATAGGTTCCTGTGTCCGTAGGAGGAGAAGGATGGGCTGGCATGTTTCTTCTTTCTTGCTGTCTTTCTTAAGAGACTTCAAACAGACTTCCTGAATGTTTATAGCCATTAAACTTATTTCATTCAATTTTGCAAGATCATAGATTGACCTTTTTTTTTTTTTTAAGTCTCATGAAAATTCTTAGTCTTTGGCGGGAAGTATCCTCTGTGTGCCTTCCAAATAGAAAAACATTAGTCATAATCGCTGGTGAATACAGGGTATGTTGACCCCTGCTGCTCCCTAGCTCTCCATTAGGGGTGTGGCCTGTAGCAGAACCCTCCTCCTGTCTGGGCCTTCTGATCTCTCTCCAGGTGTCTGCAGTTGAGCCCTAGTGGCCCTCTGGTTCCAGCATTAATGCTGGTGAGCTGCTGTGGTGGCAAGCCCGCCTCCCATCCTCTCGCTTTCTTCAAAATAGAATAAAGTCAGACACAAATATCACTGGCCATTTTCCATCCTAATGGCATTCAGGCGAATAGATGGCTAACACAGAGCAGTGCTCCCCGCCTGTTCTGTTCCTGTATTTGGAAAATTTGTTCAATTCTGAAGTGGAAAAGATAAATAAATAAAGTGAGGGATGTACTCAGTGATTGTCACCACAATGCCTGCTCTGTGTGTGGCATAGTCAATATGAAATCAAATCAGTACAGATGTATGCGGTCCGGCATGGAAGAGTGTAGTGCAGAAGTGCTGGCTGGGGTGGGATCCAAGAGTGGTTTGGGTACCTGGAGATGCCTCCTCTCCCCCTGTGACCTATGAACCATCTTCTTCTATATGTAGGATACTTTTTAACTTTTTGTGTGCTGCCCCACCCCTGCCTTTTGAGACAGGACAGGATCTCACTCTGTTACCCAGGTATCTTGGAACTTACAGAGATCTGCTTGCCTCTTCCTCCCCAGGACCGGGATTAAAGGCATGGGCCACCCTTCCCAGGCCTCTTTGATTATAACCCAGACAGTGTCAGGCTGCTGCTGAGATGCAGTCGGGTCCTGATTTTCATCATGTCTGTCTTCATACTGTCCCTTCACCTCCTTTGCTTTTTAAGAAACCCATGCAAGGCTGTCCCATCTAATGATTGACTCTGGATGCCTGTGCTGAAATCTTAGGGTACTTGCCCCAGCTGTCAGGACTGAGGAAGGGGCTGCTGAGAGAATCTTAGGCCCATCTCCAGGTGACTAAATTAACAGTGTCCCAGTTAATCTCAGGCTGTACTCTGCTCCAGCTGCTTCTAAAATTTGTGTCTGCTGGTTTGATGAAAAGTAGCTGTCTGGGATCCATATTCCTGTTTGAGTATAATAGATTAGACCCAGACAGTGTTGGGCTGGTTTGAGGGGTTTGTGGGAGACTATTATACGACTGTTAACCACCCAGACTTGTAGAGAGAACATTTTATTTCATTTGGGCATCAGTAATAGGACCTCATGGTTTGTTGAGGACCTTTCTTGCTCTGTGTGTCTCATACTTACACAGCCACCTGGATGGTTGGCTTTCCTTGGACATCTAATATTTTCCAGTCACTAGAATGCTGATGTGAGATTAGCCTTTTTTCCCAAAGGCTCCATGTGAAATACACCATCAATGTTTTGAAAGATCTAGTGTGGAGGAGTAGGCAAATGATCCAGTCAGTACAGTGCTTTCTCTGGGGACATAAATGACCTGCGTTCTGTTCCCCATCACTCACCGTAAAGCTAGGCAAGATGTGGGTGTTGCGCTGGGGAGGCATAGACATAGTGACCCCTGAGGCTTGCTGAATCTGTGATCTACAGGTTCAGTGTGGATACCATGTCTTCAAAATAAAGAAGAGAGCTGGGCAGTGGTGGCACAAGTCTTTAACCCCAGCAGAGGCAGCCAGATCTCTAAGTCTGAGGCCAGCCTAGTCTTACAAAGTGAGTTGCAGGACAGCCAGGACTACACAGAGAAACCCTGTCTTGTACTCCCCTCCCCCTAACCCCCCAAAAAAACAAAACAAAAATAAAGTGGAGGATAATTGAGGACATTTTATATAAATCCATGGTCTCCACATATACCTGTACACATAAGCAAACACACACACACCACACACACACACACACACACACACACACACACAAACACAGTAGTTTGAAGAATTTGCTGCTTCTGACTGCTCTTGACTCTGTAGCCCCTGCAAGCCATTGTGGTTTCTTTGCATTCCCTCCTGTGCATGGCTCCAAGGGAGATGGAGAGATGAGTTTCCCACAGGCTGCCTGCAGAGCACTGTCCCCTGATGAGCGCTAATCTTTAAGGTGATTCTGCCAACTATGCCTAAAAACAGGAGGTGAGTGGGGCAGGTGGGACTGGCTTGCTAGTGGGAACTGTGTGTGAAGAGGGCCAGAAAGAGGTGCAGTGTTGGATGCAAGATGTCTTTCCTTCCAAACTTCTCATGCTGTTTAAAAAATGTGTATGGTTGTTTGTCTATAAGTGTGTGTGTGCCACATATGTGCCTCGTGCCCATAAAGGTCAGAAGAAGACAGCAAACCCCTGGAATTAGAGTTACAGATGATTATAAATCACTGTGTGGGTACTGGGATTCAAACCTGGTTCCCCTGGAAGAACAGTCAGTGTTCTTGATCACCCAGCCATCCCACCCCAGCGTGTGCAGTGGCTGTTACTAGCCAGTGAAAATACCTGAGGAACAGGTTTTGCCTTGAGGGGTATGGAGAATCCAGAGAAGAAAGTAGAGGAAAGGTGACCAACTCTGACCTACTTCTAAAAGCTATGAAAGGGGAAAATTCTCAGTGTAGACAGTAGATTGCCAAGTCACCCTTGGCCAGTCAGGTGCACGCCTTTGGTGGGTTTTGTTTTATTTGTTTTTTGAGGTCCTGTGTATTGAACCGAGGGCCCCACGCATGCTAGACAAATTCTCTGTAAGTGCACTAGACCCACGCCCACCCCCAAACCCCTCACCCCTGTGTAAGATAGACTCTCACTGTGGTAACACTGACTGGCCTAGAACACCCTATTTTGCAGTCCTTACCTTTAACAGGTTTTCAGTAAGTAGCCCAGACTGGCCTTGAGTTTGTAATCCTCCTGCCTTAATCCACGCAGTAGCTTGGATTACAAACCAGGTCCTGCACCACTGAGAGGCTGTCAATTACTTGATGGAAACCCCAAATACTCAGGAGTTTACATCCAGTTTCTGATGCTTTCAGCTTTTGAAGCACATGGATGTGTTTCTTACATTCCAGTTCCTTTTGAAAAACATATAGATGGTTTTGAGCTTCAGGATCGGCTAATTCACAATCCGCTTGCCTGTTAACTAAACTGAAATTGTCTTGAGGAAGCTGACTTTTAAAGGATAGGCTTAGAGAATAATTTCCCTCAAGCACAACAAACAAAACACAACTTAAGAAGCACAAACAAGCGGAGAGCAGACCTGGGGACAGAGTGGCCGAGTCACCTCCCATAAAAGAAGGGACCGTCTAGGAAGCTACTGTTAAAAGTTAAATCCAACGTCATGCACATGTGTGTCAAATATTGCTCTTTTGACTTTTCCCTACTCGCTTAAATGGTTAAAATCTCTGCTTGTTTTATGAATTCAAGCAGAGCAGATGATTGTCCAAATTTGGCCTATAGTCTATTTTGTGTGGGCACATGACCCAAAACTTTCCAGGCACCTTTTTTTTTTTGGAGGACCTCCAGGTGTTAGACTCATACGATGGACCACTAAGCGTGTTACGTAAAATCTCGTCTAAAAGTTTCTTCCTTCCAGCTTGCTTTACGTATGTGTGTGTGCTTGCAAAATCTTTATTTTATGTAAACATGTTAGTAGCTCTTTAAAGGTGGTAAACATGTTTTTGAGTACCGGCTACCTTGATAAACATGCTAAACATAGGATTACCTGGCCCTTCGTCTAAGCACCTGCTATGAACCTGAGACACATGCCGGAGTAAAAGATCCTTTGTAAGAAGCAGGTGGCACTCGTTTACTTCAAAAGGGAAGGTGTTGTTGAGAAGGGGACCATCTTGAATCCAGAGAATGAAGACATATTGCAAACGCCCAGGTTCCAGGTTGCTATGGAAATATAGCCAGGCAAAGTAGCAACCCACCCCATAGTTTGCAGGCTCTGCGTAGACACTCAGAGATGGCGGTGGACCTTGGCATCTCTGATCCCTTTTGCTGATAGAGAAGGGTCAAAGCCAAGCGGCAGGCAGGCAGTCAGTCCAGGTGAAGGTTCTGCGCATGTGCACTCCCATTTCTGTAAGTTCACAGGGCTGCTTCTAAGTACAGAGGCTTTATCAGCTGCTTCTGCGGGGTGACACCCTCCAACTGAGCCTTTATTGTAACCCGATCTCAGTGCTCAAATACAGCACAGAGTCATCCAGTGCCAGGCAATTGTCACATCTTTTATAAAGGAAGTGTTGATTCAACCCAGCCAGGAAGAGCCACCAAGAGTAAAAGGTCTCCAGAGATGGGATTGGGCCATTTAAGTTATTTACATTAGCGCTTAGCCTGGAACCTGAGCCAGGGGCGCTGTGTGCTAGAAAAGAGAAGCCCTTTGATTTATTCATGTCCTTGCACATGAGTGCTCTCACCTCTTCCTCTTCTTTCTTCCTCCTCATCACCCTGTGCTCTCCATCCCTCTCTCATGTATATACAGACACATATCCACATACTTAGTCTATTTCCAGTGAGTCTGGTTTTGTCTTTTAATAGTACATGGAAATCTTTTCTCCAGTTGTTACCAAGACACTGTTAGGAAAGTAAGATCTCTCCTTTCTCATTTCTCTGTGGTGCTAGAATAAAGATCATCTCCTGGAACTAAAGTACTGGAACCTAACTTAACGGTGTCAATTTGTATTGATGCATTGTGGGTCAAAATGGCTGTTACGTAAGTTTGTGGGGTAGTCTTTCCAAATCTTCCTCAGATCAGGTCAACCATGAACACAAACTAAGGTTGACCTTGAACTCCTGGTCCCCAACCCTCTGTGGTAGTTTGAAAGAAAATGGCCCCCAAAAGGAATGGTGGCACTCTTAGGAGTTGTGGCCTTGTGGAGGAGGTGTGGCCTTATTGGAGTAGGTGTGGCCTTGTGAAGTAGTTGTGGCCTTGTTGGAAGAAGTGTGACACTGTGAAATAGGGCTTTGAGGTATCATGTATGCTCAAGGCATACCCAGAAAGCAAGACAGTTTACTTCCTGTTACCTGCCAATGAGGATGTAGGACTCTCAGCTCCAGCACCACGTCTGCCTGCATACCACCATGATGATAATGGACTAAACTTCTGAAACTGGAAGCGAGTCCAGGAGTTGCCATGGTCATGGTGTCTCTTCACACCCATAGAAACCCTAACTAAGACGCCCTCTCCTCACCCCCTCAATCCTGGGATTACAACTCAAAGTCTGAGCATTAAAGGTTTGCAATCCCTTTTGTGGGCGACAACTTCAACTCCAGATGGCGGAAGTTTAGATAATATGGAATTTGTGCAAACACCCCTTAGTGTCTGGCTGTCAAAGCATACTACACATTCACATCAATTAAGTTTTAAAATTCTTGTTGGGACCCATTCTGGTTTTCAGTTTATTTTTTGAGAGTGGTATCCGCCCCCCGCCCTTTGGTAGCATATTCATAAGGCAAGAGGATTAACATGGGACATTTGTAACAGTTTTATACTCCGGTGATTTATTCTCTGTACTAATGTTCTCTCCATCCAAGATACTTGAAATGCCTTCCTTGTTTTTATTCACTTGCAGACCGAACCCCCAAAGCCATTTTGTCTGGCTCCATCTTGTTCCCTTCTATCTTCAAGAGGTTAAATGACGTTACCTTGGTAGATACACACGTTCCTACAGCCCTCTCTATGTTTCTGTCTTCCCTCCTTTTCCATGTGAAATGTGTGGGGAGCCTGGGGCTCATCATATGAGCAGATAGGTTCATATGGTCTGAAAAAGACATCACAGGGTTTGCAAAATAGCTCTGGGTAAAAGCCCTTGTTACACAGGCCTGAGGTCTTGAATTCAATCCCTGGAATGCACATAAAGGTGAAGGAGAGAACTGAGGTAACAAAATGTCCTCTGACCTCCACAGGTAGGTACGTACACCCATGATACACACAGTAACAATAATAATAATAATGATAATAATAATAATAATAATTTAAAAAGTCATCAGCTATGTAAGTCACTTTTTCCACACTTGAAACTCTCAGAGTAAACCTGAGGATTCCTACAGTTTTCTCCCAGTGTATAATGGCTATGCGGAGCCTGCTCAGTCAACATGATTTGCGAAGGAAACTCTACTGTCTTCTGACATGTATGTATGTGCTCATGAGAGTCACTGTGTATGCATGAATGCTTTTTTGTGAGACACATAATACCATCCCTTTAGCTGAGATGAGTATTAGACAGTATTGGTTCTAGAAACTTCAGTTGTTTAAACGCCAAAAGCTTGTTCTTCGAGTGTTTTGTGCATCCTGGGTAACGATGCAGTTGCAGTTTTCTGTGCCTCAGAACTGCACGCAGGTAGCCTTTCGTGTTCCTCTTGTATTTCTCTGCAGTATCTTTTTCTGTCTGCTGTGGTCCCACTCTCTGCTTCTACCTCACAGCTGGAGCCTCCTTTGGGGATTTACCCAGGACAGCCTTGTGGGAAGGCTCATGGTGTAGAATAGTGTCCTGTCCTGCATGAAAAGCCTGGGAGCTTTATGGGAAACAGCTAAGGGAATGTGGCTAGTAGGAGAGGCGTTGCTCCTGCAGGCACCTTGCACAGGGGACTATTTTTCTTATATGATATAAATGAAATCTTCACTCTGCCCACTTTGCCGCCTACACATGTACTGAACGTCTCCAAGGAGACAAGGAAACCCAGAGTCCAGTGATGGTGAATCCTCCACCAAGACAGCAGGCTGGAGTCCCAGGCAACTCTCCCAGGCGTCTTACCTTCCAGCTGCCCCTCTCAGACAGCACGGAGACAAAAGTGCCTCTCCTTTCCAGGCAAGAGAGCCTGGGCACTTCATATCCAGGGCTCTTGGGGTGAATTCAGTAGAAGGCGGCCAGTCTGGGAGAAGAGGGTGGCTGTAGTCAGGCGATGTCATAGGCAGGCTGCATGACTGAGGACAAGCTCTTTCCTGTGTCTCCTGCCATTTAGTGCTTCGGTTTGTTTGTGTTCCTCTGTGCCTCTTAGCGTGGAGGCTCTCCTCAGTCCTAAGAAGTATCCTAAACGTTCTTGTGACAGTCTTACCTTAGGAGCTCTGTTGAGTCAGCTTGTCTAAGAAGGATGCTCACCTTCACACACTCACCTTTTGTAGACGTCTGTTCCATGCAGAAATCCCTCCACTGTTTCTCATTCCCCTGTTCTCATAAGTGTAGCACATGGGAGTCCTAGCCTTTTGACCGTCCTGCCCTCAGCATTGCCATTGAGTTCTCTTACCTATGCACTTCCCTATCCAACTCACCTTGCTGATCTTCGCCGAGGAAGCCAGGACCATGCCAGTCCTTTATGGTCACTTTCCAAGTCCACATTATCAGAGTTTGTTTGGGGGCATTGATCACATCTCTGTGTGTCTCTTCCTTGAGGCACAAATAATATAAGTTGCCACATTAAAATATATATTTGGGGAGACTAACAAGGTGTTACAGTGGTTAAGAGCCCTGTCTGCTGTTTCAGGGAACCCTAGGTTCAGTTCCAAGTACCTACCCTATACCTCAGTCTCCTGTAACTTTAGCTCCTAGGGATCTGACACCCTGTCTATGCTCCATGTGACCTTCATACATGGTGCACATACATGGCGCGCGCGCACACACACACACACACACACAATCATTTAATCTTTACAAATTGTTTAAATGATATACATTCATTTTCCTTTTGTGTAAATATATCATTTTAAGAGCATCCTTTCTGACTCTTCATATGTGTGTTTTTGGCTCTCGTCTGAGTGGACCCAAGCAAGCTGACTTTTCTTGTGATTTTTCTAGCGCAGTGCCTGTACACCTCAGTTTCCTATGGCTTATCCCGCTCTCAGTTTCACAAAGGCGTGGTGACCTGCTATGAGCTTTATGGCAGTGAATATCTTTATTCTGGCCATATCCATTTTCTAATACTTCTTTCTTCACTTGAACTTTATATATATATTTTATATTTATATATATATAAAAGGTTACCTGACTATGTTGAACCTTTAAAGGTCTCCTCTCTGTTTATTTTGTCTTATTGCTAATTCATACCACTTCAATAACTGATACCTTGAAAGAGTCATTTAGCCTAACTAGTTTGGTTCTTAGTAAAAATCATAGTAAAAAATTTAAGATGACCCCAGGTCAAGCTTTTCTTTTGCCTCTGTCTGTTGGTCTATACAGGCAGCTCAGGCTGGACACAACCTCCGGGGATGACCTTGGACTTCTGAGATACTTTGGAGATACCATAGCCAAAAGTTTTCATGTTGGGAAGAAGAGCACCTACACATAATCAGTATACTAGGGACACACACACACATAAACGCTCAGCTGAGGATGACCTTGAACTTCTGACCCTCCTCCCCCGCCCCCCCCCCCCCCAGTTTCTACCTCCTAAGTGCTAGGATTGCAGTTTGTGCTACCATGCCCAGTTCACGTGAGAAATTGAACCCAGGGCTTTATGTGTGCTTGGTAAGCCCTCTGCCAGCTGAGCCCTATCCCAGCCCATAATGTCTTCCAGTGAGATCATTCCTTCTATGTGTCCATCTGCTCTAAGCGTTCTGTGGAAATAGTTGTTCCGATGGTGTATCACTTTCCTGTGATCCTAGCCCTTTCTCTTTATTTGGATGCAGGTGAGGTTAAAATATGTAAAACTTGGGTTCCCAAATTTCCCCAAGAAAAATCCAGTAGAATATAGTATCTCCAATAAGAGCCCTTCCTTGTCCCCTGAGCCTTAACTTTTCCTTGTCCCCCTGCCCCGGCCCCAGCATTCCTACTTACAGGTGTCATGGCAGCTATTTAGTGGGGATGAAGTATCTACTTACATAAGAACTATGTCTAAGACGTCATGGGTGATTTCACCAAATCAAAGGAAATGTAGACACATTCTGGGACGTTTTCTATGTTGACCGGCTAGAAGATTCATTGCCATTTCCTTTGCCTGGAAATGAGAAAGTGAATGTCATCCCTGAAGGGTTTTTCCCGAGATCCTCTTTGTGAGGGAGCCCCCAAACCTGTGTGATAACAAAACCTTTCCCTTTACTTTTCCTTGCAGGCCCTGCAGGTGGCAAGGCAGCTCCTCCTTCAACAGCAGCAGCAGCAGCAGCAGCAGCAGCAACAGCAGCAGCAACAGCAGCAGCAGCAGCAGCAGCAGCAGCAGCAGCAGCAGCAGCAGCAGCAAGTTAGTGGATTAAAGTCTCCCAAGAGGAATGACAAGCAACCAGCTCTTCAGGTAGCAATTCTTTTTCAAAAAATATTACTGTCATCCCTTTTTCCACGGCTGAGAAGCTGTACAGAGACAGATTATCAAGACCATTGCAAACTATTTGAGGAAATCATATGCACAATATGCCTTTTTAGTTTATGAGCTGAATGTGACATCATAAGAAAAATATCTATTTGACCTAAAGTTTTGGGGGTTTTGGGGAGATGGGTATTTTATGCCACAAGTTTTAATGTTGTGAGGAATTCAACTCTTAATTCAACATGCCAGGGGGCTCATGCATATATAAAACAGCACTGATCACACCCATCTATCCCTCCAACTTCACTGTCCCCCTTTCCAGGGTCCTGTAACCATTTTCCTACCTTCAAGTCGACTCCTTCTTGTTTACACAAATGGGAAAGAACAAACAACATTTGCCTCTCTGGGTCTAGCTAGTTTCATTACTGATACATCCTCCATCTTCAGCCATTTTGCTACAAATGACAGGAAGCTGTTCTTGGTGGATGTAGTGATGCCGTTATTGTTAATCCACTTAGCCAGTGATAGGCACATAGGGCAATTCCACGTCTTAGCTATCATGATTTGCGAATATATTATAAGTGTGTCAATATATTATTTATTTTCTGATGCTTTCATAAAACACCATGACTAAGGCAACTTCAGTCAATCAACTGCAGGATGAGTAGGTTTAGTTGGGCTTACCATTTCAGAGGGATAAGAGGCTATCATGGAAGGCTTGGCAGCAGAAAGCTGAGAACTCACATCTTCAGCCCCGAGCAGGAAACAAAGAGAATGATGTGGAATGGCACAAGGCTTTTAATCTCCAAGTCAGACCCCAGGGACTTAATTCCTCCAGCGAGGCTGAACCTCATAAACAGCGCCACCAACTGGACTGAGCAAATGCCTGCGACTGTGGGGCACATTTCACGTAACCACCACAACTGATTTCATTTCCTTTGGTTTACACCCAGGAGTGGTCCAGATAAATCATGTGATGGTTCTGGTTTTAGTTTTTTGAGGATCCTCATACTGTTTGAGGACCCTTCACCATCCTTTTCTCAGTGGCTAGATTAATTGACTTCCCCATTGACAACATGTAAAGTTCCTTATTCTGGAGACATATTTGCGAATCATCACTAGGGGTCAAGGGTGCAGAGATGTTCCTGACATCTCATCAGTTTTGGACCAAGGAAGCTGCTCACCGTTCCTCAGTGCCCAACGCATCCTCCACAAAGGAGTGCTCTTGAGAAGCTCCAAGTGTCCCCAGAGTCAAGAGCTTCTGTTTAGCCCCATATAGATGTCATGCTTCTGATATTATACCTGGTAATGAGTATAATAGAACACATGCCCTCCTTCTGTAGATGTTTGCAGAATGTTTCTGAATCATTAATTGAAAGTGGGGACCAATTTTTATGAAATGATAACAAAAGGAGATTGTCTCAACAACTTCTCCTTCCAGGCACATCGAGGCCAAAGGGTTAATAGAGTTGAAAGAGGAGTGAGTTCATAAAATCTAACTTGGATTTGGGTCTTGGAGTAGAAAATTGCAGTAGAAATTGCAAAGAAACTTGAGTCGTTATATTCATGCCCATGTTCAAGGTAGAAGATAGGTGTTAGGTGGCCCCACATGGAGGCTACGGACGGGTTTCTCGCTGCAAATTTTGGGACAACTTGGGAAGAGCAGTGGCACACTGTGTTAGCAGTTGGTGTGCGGTCTACGGGTGTTGACTTCTCCCTGTGTTGGGATAAATTAGTGCCAACTTCCAAAGTACCCTGCCCGGATTGTCCTGTCCTTGGTACGCCAGTTCTGGTTCTCCTGCTGTGTCGGGGAAACTGTCCCTCTTCCAAAAAAGTTCAACCTTGTAGTGACAGGTTCTTGGGCAAGTTGAACATCGGCGTGAGCTGTTTACAAACTCTTCCAAAGACAGCTGTTTGGTAAACTACCAGCAACTCGCACCCTCTTACCACGGCATGGACACGGGCGCGGGAGACAGTTATAATGAGGTGCCGTGCCGTGGAGGGCGGATGTCAGGTGTTATAAGAAGGGCTTTGTTGTGCAGATGTCTTAAGAACAGCTCGGGAGGATGAAATATGACTGTGTTGACCTTTCAGCTGTGAGCTTATTTGTCAGGATTCAAAGAAGTTGAAAGGATCAAACTGAACAGTTTCCGTAGTCAGTCTGGGAATTGTATTTCAGGGGTCAGCAGCGGAGGCCACATTGCAGATTCCATAACATAGCCAATTGTTGGTACATATTAAAGTACCAGGGCATCTCCTGCAGACAGAGAGGCAATTAAAATTCTAATTTATTAATGTATACAGGGAGCTGGCCCAGCCTGTCACTCAGTGATTCAAATGCCTGTCCGTACTTTGGCCTCCTTCTTGGAGCCTCTCACAGCCTTGAAAATACTAGGAGTCCTGCTGGATTTATTAGGCCTCTAGTACATTGGGAAAATGGCAATATAGTATCGGGAAGGGCATATCCATACTGCAGCTTTGGTTTGAAGTTTTTAAAACTATATGAAGATACTGTCCAGTCAGAGTGCTGTAGAGAGTTGGATGTCATTTATGAGTAAAAATGAACTGGATTTGCTTTCCCGTGTGTGTGTGTGTGTGTGTGTGTGTGTGTGTGTGTGTGTGTGTGTGTGTGTTAAACATATCAAAGATTGACACTGAATGTGTTATGTGTAATTCATTCTGGCTCCGTAGATCTTTTGTTTTGAGACACTTCATAGCCTTGGTTGGTTTAGAACTTGCTATGTAGGCCAGATTGGCCTCAAACTCCCAGAAATCCTCTTGCCTCGGCAGTAAAGGGTAACACCACCATCCCTGGCATTCCACCTTACTTTTTGAGACACAATCTCTCATTGAACTTGAATCCATCAATTCAGTCAGGTGGCTTGCCACTGTGCTCCGGAGGTCCTCCTGTCTCCTCCTCCCCAGACTGGGATTACGTTCACAAATCTCTGTGCCTCCTTGTCACATGGGTGCTGTGATCTGAACTCAGCCACTCATGCTGGAAGCCCTTCATCAACATGCTATCTCTCTAGCTCCAGTACTTGCAATTTTAAAACGTGGCATTTAGGGTAATGAGTAGAGGTTCGTCAGGGCTAACTAGATATGCAAAGTAAAGTTTCAGAGGGGTTCCTTTGGAGGATTCTGTATTTCTTCTTGACCATTAAGGATTTTGGCAGCCAAGTCAATGAGTCTGACATGTCGCATGTATGGATCATGACTAGGGCAATGGGATGACCACTGTGATGTGCCCTGTACTTCAGTCCATGTAGAATGGATAGAAGGAGAATGGCCATCATGAAGACTGGTCTGCTAGGATCATACTGAGTTGTTTTTTTCTTTTTTTAAGCCCATCAGTGGTAGAACTGACGTGTAGAAAATTTAGACCAATTTTTTGGGGTTGTTGTACATGTGTGCATGTGTGTGAATGTGTGTGCTGTCTTCGTGTCCTGACGTGTTGCTGAATATAGGGTCACTAGAATCCAGTAGGAAGCTTTATTCGTTTCGCTGGCCTTCTACTAACAGAAAGGAGTAATTGCTAACCTCAGTTACATGGTCTATCGCCTTGTTATAAAAGGATGTATGTAGATTTGGTGCTCCTCCGAAGAAATAACCTTGACAGAGAAGTCTATCCTGGCATGCCTTGTCCTCACTGGGCATCTCGCCTGGAGTAGCTCAGAAATAAAAAGGCAATCCTCCAGCTACCCTGCCCAGCATTCCCCTCTGATCTCCTTACCCTTTACAACTTGACAATCATAAACCCATGCTAGCAGATTTCAGATCTGCATAGAGGAAGGCTTGACGGGGAAGGAGGATTTGATCAGCTGAGAGCTTGAGATGGAAGGGAAGCAAAGGAAAAGAAGCTTTACGTCTCCAAAGATGCCATGGCTCGTACTTTAAACCTTTATCACACTTGCCCACTTCGTGTTTGGAAGCCCCCTTCAGTTTCACGGGCTGAAGAGACAAACAAAAGGAAAGGAAAAGTGAGAGGAGGCTACAAGTGGTTACTGGATAGAGACAGAGATCATGAGGCCAAGCCAGACTTCACCAAAGTGGGCTGATTTCACTATTAGAGAAAGGCATGCCGCAGATGCGTGCTGGTATCTACACTCAGCGCTCGAGTTCCCGGGACACAGCCTGCGGAATTGATGAAGAAGGCATGAGGCAGGTGTAGAGGCCACTTTTGGGGTCTTGTCCAGTATTCCGCGCATCATCTTACATTGTCTTTTTGCTTATGCTGTTAATTTGCCTTGCAAATTTCTCTTATGAATGATAGAAATGGAAATTGAGAATTGGCTCCATCCTAAATTCACAATCAGAATGATCTGAATTCATTAAATGCATTTTGGCGAACATTCCCAGAAGAGCCTCTGTGTGCTGGGTGCTGGGCGGGTGCTCATAGGACCCTAAACTGTTGACACAGACCTTGTCTTCAGAATGCTTCTGCAGCTATAAATGAATTAATTTGATTTTGCTCAAAAAAATTAGAGGTGGGTAAAAATAGTAGGCTTCCTTTTATAAATATTTATATACTTCTGAAGATTGCTTAAACAAGTGGAAGAAATGCCTAACGGTGCAGGTGTGTTCGTAACCCCCAAAGCAGGAAACTCTACTGGCTAGCAATTAGTTTGCAATAGATGAGCTATTTTTATTGATCAAATTTTGGAACCTTGACTGCCGTTTCTGGGTAGTAATTCCTTTTGGTTCTTTAAGCGTTTTACTTGCTGGCTGGAATACAGCCACTGGAAGGAAGTCAAATGACACAGTTTCTCCTCAGAAAGTAAAAGTATACGCAGGTTCCGCAGCGTGTGAATGGAGACAGAAAGTGAGCCTTGTGTGTTACTTTCAGTGGGAAGCTGACCACCGCTCCAGGCTGGCTGTAGATATGGTGAACTTGAAGCCTGGCATCTGACCAGTTCCCCTCCCCTCTGTCCCCTTTCCCTTTAAAGTTATGGGCTGTGCAAGACCCTGACACAGGGGGCTTTTTTTTTTTTTTTAAAAAAAAAAAAAGAATCATTAGTGAAATCTACTGGAGGACCAGGCCAGCCTTTGACTCAGGATTAGAAGGAGTCCTGCTTTGCGGTTAAAGCACAAGATTCCACAGGTGTTTGGTTTTGTTAGCCATTTTTTTTTTATTTGCAGTTATTTAAAATGTTCTTTAGGCAGCGAGATTTTTTTTTTTGTATTGCCTTAATGCCACATAGTATATATGTCAAATCATTTCTCTGTCACTCACTAAGGAATGATTTGCTAAGAGGAAACCCTTAAAGAAGCTTCAGTTTTCTGTTGTCCTAGTGAGATGGGATGGCCATGGAATGCCAGTCTATAAAAAATACCCCTGTGCACTGGGCTAGGAAATTAGTGATTCAGGTAATTGAATCATGTCCCTTGATGGTCCAAGTGAGCAATGCCTATAGCCAGCATCTCTGGTCTTGGAAACAGATCAGAAAAGTCAAAGCATTGGTCTCTTAATAAGATGTCTTCTGCACACCTTCAGAGAACCCCAAGTCCCTAAAAGTAAGTTTTGATAAGGAATAAAAAAAATAGAAATTATTTTTGAAGTATTTTCTAAATCTTCTAGATTATACAAACTATCAACAATATGACAGAAGGAGCCAGAGAGCTGGCTCAGTGGGTGAAGATTTTTATTGTCGTGAGCATACCGGCTTGAGTTTGAGCTCCGAGGTCACAGCGGAAGGACGGAACTCACGGCACAAAGCTGTCCTCTGACTTCCACACATGTGCGTGGCTCACACGCATGCATCGTGCACCGATGGACACCCAATAATAATAACATAGATATGACGAGAACACTAGCTTTCCCTCCCTCTAGCAAATATCTATGCGTGCAGTCCTTTGCAGCCAGTGTCTAAAGGTTTCATGTGGCTCGCTGAGGAGCTGAAGTGCATAGTGCTGGCTTTAGATTTGTGTCTAGTAGTCCTATGCTGTCCGCGCCTCCAGAATGGCGGCGTGACGTGTGGCAGCAGAGCCTGTGTTGCCTGTTTCCTTCTTATTTAAATATAACACAACCATGTGCCAGTCTCACAAGGACAACCCAACTCCATGACTGGGTGTGTGTATTTTATTGGTAATCTTGCTCTGGACATTTATATATGCTTAGCTTACCTCTGTGTACTTGAATATTATAATGTAAATTAAATGCTATTTTTTTTTTTTAGTTAGGGTTACTATTGCTGTGATGAAACACCATGACCAAAAGCAACATGGGGAGAAAAGGGTCACTTGGCTTTCATTTCCACATCACTGTTCATCATCAGGGGGAGTCAGGCAGGAACCTGGAGGCAGGAGCTGATGCAGAGGCCGTGGAGGGTGCTGCTTACTGCCTTGCTCCTCATTCTGCTCAGCCCGCTTTCTTATAGAACCCAGGACCACCAGCCCAGGGATAGCACCACCCATAACAGCCTGGGCCCTCCGTCATCAGTTATTAAAAAAAAATGCCTACAGACCTACCTGCCTACAGCCTGATCTTATGGAGGCATTTCTTAGTTGAGGGTCCCTCCTCTCAGGTGACTTTAACTTGTGTCAAGTTGACATAAAGCTATCTACCACCACACTGTGTGTGTATCACCACGAGCAGAGTGGGTTAGATTATGGAAGCTCAGTGTAGAACAGCCGCATGGCAGTTCTGTGGGATAGGCGACCACTTCCTGAAGCAGGAAAACAAACTGAGAGGTTGATGGGAGTTGCCACCAAGCACAGGCAGGAAAGGAACACTGAGGGGTAGCCAGACCCTGGAGAGCACAGGCCTTCCGTGTGCTACAGGGCACTGATAGCTGCCTCTCCTCCCATGTGTATTCTCTCAGCCCCTACTGAAAGGTACAGTTTCCATAAATAAGCAAATTATTACGTTTTCCATATCATAAACAAAAAACCAAATGAATAAAAAACTAATTCCACTGTGAATATCTGACTTCAAGGGGCGAGGTCTTAGATCTGTGCCATCTTCTCATTGCAGCTGTTTGTGTATCTTTGTGGGTATATGTACTTGCATGTGGGTCTGCGTGTGCCCATGTGTGTATGTGCGAGCATCTGGGCAGCGAGCAGCAATGAAGAATGATTCCCTTACCTCAAGGCTGGTTGTTCCTCTGAGCTTGTGTGTGTTGGAACATGGAGTACTGTGTTATAACCACGGCACAGGCTAGGAGGTGGGGAGGGACAAGGGAAAAAACATACTTGACTGGTCAAAAATGTGTAAATTGCTGACAAAATGACACATGTAATTAAGAGTGTTCCTACCATTTTACCTTGTGGTTTCCACCTCCAGTGTTGAAAAAGAGAGTGACTCCCACCTCGCTAATTACCATTATCACCGAAATGCTGGGGCTGGAGTCATTAGTTCCATGTGCATTTAATTAGAGGAAGGCTGAAATTGGATTTAACTTATTACTTTTTCATGGATCACTTTCTTGTCATCACTTCAAATTGGATTGCAGCCCCAGGTAACTAATTATGAGAGCCACAGGATCAAGAGTGAAAAAAAAAAGGTAATTAGGAGTAACACTGTCGGACCCTTGCTGGTCATCTGCTAGTGTTTCAGGAAAGGGGGTGAGGGGAACAAAGGAAACAACCGTCTTTTGCAGTATTACAGACTGGGGAGTTGGAGCCCTGCGCAGTTGCTAAGCATCACGGGAGTGTGTCACCACCCATTGTGGCTTCTGTGATACACAGCTGAGTTGAAGATGTTGACTCCACGTGATCCCGCCATCGGTTACTTCATACATAGATTAAACTTGTGAAGACAACATTTTGGGCGGAGGCGTGAGGCTTCTCACCAACTGTGTCTTCTGAGGGCCTCACGTATATGATTACAGCCAAGCTGTCAAGATGCCTGTGCTCCAGAGCAAAGGGTAGCTTGGGTCCAGGGAGCTAGGATTTAGTGGACGTATTGATGTTCCAGAACCAACATTCTCATGTAACGGGAGGATACGTCAGTCGGCATTATAGCAAGGTTTCGAGGTTCCTTAGTTGGAGTTTTCGTCAGAGCTTCCGGCATCCAACAGTGTTCAGGTCATTTCCTTTGCTTCTGGTTTGCTCCCCTCCAGACCCACACAGCCCAAATTCTGTGGAGGCTTCCTGGGGTTCTGTATCTCTTTCCACCCTCATTGAAAATGCTTTAGATTATATTGTTTCCATGTGTTGAGCAGAACTCAAAGCTACAAGCAATCAATTTTATAGACATTGTCTGAAAACATCTTGATGACAGTTGGAGGATGCGAAACGATGGGCTTGAAAGTCCCAAGTGTGGAAATGGTGTATGTGCGTGTGTGTCCGTGTGTGTTCGTGTGTGTGTGTGTGTGTGTGTGTGTGTGTGTGCGCGCGCGCGCGCGCATGTGTGTGTGCACGCACTTACTAGTCAAAAGTTCTGAGAGTCAGATTTTCCAAAAGAGTGGTTCTTAAATAGGCCAGAAGGGCTGGTGAGATGGCTCAGTGGTTTCGAGTGTGGGCTTTTCTTCCAGAGGACCCAGGTTCAATGCCCAGCACCCTCATGGTGTCTGACAACCATTTATAGCTCCAATTCTAAAGGACCCAGTGCCCTCCTCTGCTCTCTGTGGGCACTGTATACACATATGGTGCACAGGCATACATGCAGGTAAAATGCCCCCACAGATAAAAATATGTTCCTTTTTTTTTTTCAAAAAGAAGAAGAAAGAAAGGAGGAAACCAAATGTGAATCCACTATGGTATCTTAGTGAGAATCTCCTTATGAAATCCAACAGGGCGAAAAACACTTGGTTCCCCATTAAGATGACTCACCATCAGCCGGCTAGAGCGCCTTTATGTTGTTGAGAATCAGGTTTAATGTTCTGCTAACGTAAGCAAATAACGGTGAGTCAGTGGTGAGTGACTTCCCACCCTAGTGAGCCAGCCTTGCTCTGGAGTGTCAGTCGGGATGAGCCTTCCAACCCCACCTCCAGACCCCTCATCAGAGGTCACCACGTTCGTGTTACTCGCAAGAGTGATAAAACACCCTTCCTGGAATTACACGTCTCTTTCCTGTGTAATCCTTCTAAGCAAACTGGCAAGACCCAAAATAGTAATCATTGAGTCTAATGCAGAAAATTAAGGCTTTTTGGTTGGTGTTGTTGGAACATCTTAAGTTGATTTAGGATTTTTGTACACAGTATTTGTCTGTGGTTAAAAGGGGGCACTCTGAGGTCAAGTGATGTAGTGTTTTCCATTTTTCCATATGAGCCGCTCTGTGTGTGATAAAAGTGGACTCCTTGATTTTTTTGGAAGTCTGCAAGAATTTCTGATGGAGTGCAGAGGTCAGTGACGATGCCTGTCAGTCTGAGCAGCCAGTATTTGTTAACTACTGGTTTTTTCTCTTTTTTTTCTCTCTCTCCCTCCCTCTGTGCCCCCCTCCCGTGTGTGTGTGTGTGTGTGTGTGTGTGTGTGTGTGTGTGTGTGTGTCTGTGTGTGTGAGAGAGAGAAAGAGAGAAAATTTTCTTCCATGCTCCCAACTGCCTACCCTGTGCCACTTTCCTGACACATGCCCAGTGAGGTCCTCCAATCTGAAACTCATTAGCACACAGCCTTGGACCCTGTCCAGTGGTTAGAAAATTTTCTGAAGCTGAGAATACCAGCTATCGGTGCAATACCATGGACTTGAAGTGACAATGGGGGCAGTCGTGTTCCCCTGGCACCTACCTGGTCAGGAAAGCCAGATGACCGCAAAACACAGTGAGGCAGAGGTCACACATATGGCACGGGCGTGCAAGCTTTGATCCTCAGAAGAACCTCTTCTGTGATCATGGGCATGGCAGTCTTTCCCCTTAGCTGGTCGCTTCAGATGGGTTCACAATCTCGCCAGCGTGAGCTGTAAGAACATGAAAGCAATTAGAGAGCATGAAGCCCAGATCGCATGTTCCACTTCTGAAAGTAGTGGGTGTAATCCTTTCTTCATGCATGCATTCATGCTTTTCAAACTGTATTGACTTGAAAGTCACTCTGTCGAGAGCCTGTGATCAGGACCCCACCCTGCCCTGACCTCTGAAGAGGTACACTGTGGGTCAGGGTCAGTTAAGCTAGATTTTCGGACATGTGTCCAGAAAGATAACCACAGTGATAATAAACACCAGGGATTATGTAGCTCTCTCCAACAGGCAGCTCCTCCACAGCAGCCCTGTGGGAGTTTTAGCCCCACCTTTAGCATGTGCTTGTACACAATCGCAGGTATGCATGTGGAGGCCAGAGATCCGTGTTGGGATATCAGTCACTTTCCACCTTATTTTAGTTCTTTATTTTTATTCACATGTACACCTGTGTCTGTTTGAGTGGATGTCACATGTGTGGGGATGCCGAGAGACAGCATCAGATTCCCCAGTACTGGAGTAAGAGACAGCTGTGAGGTGACTTGAATGTGCGTGCTGGGATCGGAAGAGCTCTGGACTAGCAGCAAGTGTTCTTCACTACTGAACCATCTCTCCAGCCTGCCCACTTTATTTGTTGAGACAGAGTCAGTGAACGTGGAGCTTACTGATGAGGCTTGGCTGACTGGCCAGCAAGCCTCAGGGATCCTTTTGTTTATTGCCTCCCTTGTTACCAAGGTCCAGCTGCTCTGCACTGGCCAGGTTTTACCTAGGTCCTTAGGATCTGAACTCACATCCTCATGCCAACAGACCCTTGACTAACCCATCTCCCCCGGCCCTCACTCCTCTCATCTCCTGAGGAGGAAAGTAGTGGAAAGAGTGAACTTGCCAGAGGCCATGAACCTGATAAGTGACCCATTCAGGACTCCCGCCCACTTCATCTGGCAATATCAACTGCATCATTTTGAAGCTGCCTTGAGATTCTCCTGGGCACAGCAGCACACAGACACAGTGAAGGGAACAGAATGGGCGTTGCTAATGCCTGGTGCTCCTCGCTAACCACCAGACCACATGGTCTCCTAATTTGGACATGTGTTTATGGGCATGTCTGAAAAATAGCGCCTGTAATTGAAATATGCGCTTTCTAAAGGGAAATGACGCTTGGGAACGAGAAGAAAGCCGGGTATTACTCAAAGCCTGCAGACCACTCTCTAAGTAATTGTCTAAACGCAGCCGTTGAAATTGAGAAGCAGTTTGGAAAATGTACAGTTTAGGAAATTTGTGTTTCGATGTAATTACGGTAGTTGTGAGCTGATGTCATGCCTAGTAACTGTTTTTGTATTGCCTACGCCTTTGTTACTGAGTTGTGATATCATGAGCAAACTATTATAAACATACCATGGATATAGCATGCTTGTGTAACAAAAGATCGGGAACTTTTATTAAGTTTGTTTTGCTTGTCATATTGTAAAAATTTATTATGTGTACTGTGTATATTAGAAACAGATTTGGGTAATTCTGTCTAAATGAAGTCATCCCGGCTATTTCCAGACTGTCTGTTTTTGGTTGTGAATAATTTTCATACATCAGATGGTTGTCATATTTAGTTGCTCTCAAGATTTTAAAGAGAACATATCCCATTTTGAACTTTTGCTAGACTTCAGTCTCCTTGCTGTTGGGATTGTTTGAGTTTGAAATTATTGCCCAGTAAATTACAGAGACCAAGCACTCATTGTTTCTGAAGGGCCTGGGTTGCTGCCTTCTATTCATAGTTTTCCCCCCTCATCAGAAGGACAGATTTTTAACTACTTAAGCAGTAGAGGTTTAAAACCGCCAGGACTCAGCTGGACAAAGAGCGCCAGCCCTTGTCCCATTTCGTTACAGCCTGGTGAATTACTCTGGTAAATATTCCGGCCGACAGAGCCCAACATTTATTAGGATTCCTGGTAAATGTGGATTTTAAATGGGTAGTTCCAAACTCTTGGGTGGCTTGTACCTTCCAAACCACTCTCTTCTACTTCCTATGGCTGCTAAACATTTAGAACCAGAATATTCCAGAATATTCAGTAGACTGCTTTAGCTTTTTCGTTGTTTGCTTGTTTGTTTCTTTGCTTTTGCTTTTCCCCCCTCATTTTTCTCATCCCTACCCTACAAATCCACTGAATTCTGATGTTGTCTCCATGCTCACCCATTCTACTACTGTAAGTTAACTTGGCTAACTGGTGTTTAACTGTGAGATTGGCTTCTTCTAAACTTTTTGAAATCGGAGTTTCTGGACTTTGTGGGTTTTTTTTTTTTTCCTTTCCAGTTCTTTTCTAGAATCCATTCTCCTCTATGTGTCCCCTACAGGGTGTCCCTCTCTTTCATCAGGTATGTGTGAAGGAATATCCCCCTGGAATACCCCATGGAAGCTGCTCTCAGCAGCCTCCAGTGTCCTTCCACCAGTTTGTCCCCAGGCAGATGGCTCTGGCTCTGGCCGCATTAGTCAGCAGAGCTAATGTCGTCTTGGACTCCCTGTCTCCTCACCCTCTCTGCATTTGTTGTCACAGCTGCCATCTTTCCTTCCGCTGCTGATGTCTTCTGTCCCTGCCTCTGTGTTCCCTGCTGTCACTCTCCCTTCTGGGGCTAGTTGATTAGATACATATGCATGGCTGGGCAGTGGTGGTGCATGCCTTTAATCCCACCACTTGGGAGGCAGAGGTAGGCGGATCTCTGTGAGTTCTAGGCCAGCCTGGTCTACGAGAGCTAGTTCCAGGACAGGCTTCAAAGCTATAGAGAAACCCTGTCTTGAAAAGCACAACAAAAACAAAAACACCAAGAAACAAAAAGCAAAAAACCCAGATACACATGCATGGATCTAGGCAGTGGCTTCCCATCCTTCTCACACTGTCGTCCCCAAACCTGAAGCACCCCCTCTCCTTTGTGGGTGTTCCATGTTCCACACTTGGCTCTAAACCTTCCTGTACACCCTATACCCACTGCCCTTCAGTGGTGCCCCTTATCAGTCAGACCAAGCCCAAATTCTGCCTTCCCTTAGCTCTTCACTAAAGATGGCTGTAGCCTTGCTGGGAAGAATGGGGAAGACATATTTTTGAGATAAGGTTTCTCTGTATAGCCCTGACTGCTCTGGAACTCACTCTGTAGACCAGGTTGGCCTCGAACTTTGAGATCCTCCTGCCTCTGCATCCCTAGTGCTGGGGTTAAAGGCATGTGCCAGCTCCGCCGGGATCATATTTGTTTTAAGGAAGATGTAAAATAGTATAGTCCTCCTGATAACATTTGAAAGTCCACGGAATCTGGGCCTGCAGGGGTCACCTGCCACTACCTGCTGTTTAGAATAAATAGGCTTGATGATTAAATTATGCTTTACATTTCAAGAGAATATCTTTGACTCCTTTTTTCAGAAACAGATGGTGTGCCCCATGACTTGAGCAGTCTCCCCTTACTCCCATTTCTCTGCACACTGCCCTGTATCTCAGGCTTCCTCGTCATTAATCTGTGAACGCTGTGTAGAGGATTTCTTCTCAGTCCCTGGTTGTAGAACACAGAGGCACACATTCCCTTGTATGCTTATTAATAGCCACCTCTCAGACCTAATGAAACCATTCTTAGTAAGACAGCAATAAAATTATGTCTGGTATGTTTTTTATTTAATAACACAAATGGATTGTTATTTAGTCTAGAAACAAAAGTAATACTAGTAGGCCACATAGAATTATGCAGAGAAATTCTCTTGTATCCACTAATTTGTGTGTGTGTGTGTGTGTGTGTGTGTGTGTGTATCTGCCAGTGCTGTTTAAGCGACTGTGGGTTCAGATTAGACTCGGTAATTGACTACCTATGCCTGCCCAGGGCACCAATGTTAGAAAGCAGTAGTCTCTTTACCAGTATTTACTGGCAACTGAAAAACATCAAAGTGGGAAAGTACTTGAATGTTTTCTTTTTCTGAGAAGCTTAAATGATTTCTTGATAGTTATGAAAATCTTGCCTCAAATTAAATATATACTTTGTATATTTTCCCAATATCCTTCTAGGATACTAGGTAAATTCCATTTGTCTCCAGCAGTGGATCTCTTTATTGTCAGATCTAAGGTATATGTAGTCCTTTAACTGCATTAACTGTGCAGGACGGCACTTTGGAAATTCACATGTCCAAATAAATATGGAAGGGAGGAGGCTAAATCATGCTGCTATTAATAGCGTGACTCCCAGGGTCAGACTGACAAATCAAGTCCTGATAGCATGTTATTCCCGTGCGGCCCTAGAAAAGTAACTTAACCTCTCTTTATTTCCGTTTTCTCATCTAGAGAATATGGCCAGTTAGCCGGCCTACCTAAAGGTAATTTCAAAGGCTAAGTGATTAGTGCCTGAAAGTAGCTCGTACTGGGCTTGAGAAACAGTACATTCTCAGCAGAGAGCACTCCTCTCAGGATTGCGTTTTAAAGAGAAAACAGCTGCTTGCAAGACTCCAGGTTACATGTTTCAGTTTGCTTGTTACCGACCGTCACCCAGATAGATGTCTGAGCAGTAGATTGGGGACAGTCTTTGCTGTCTACTGACAGGTTAAATATATCCGAGGGAAATCTCAGTCCCATCTGAGAATCGGATGGATCTGAAATATCCACCTGGTGTACCTTTCTTTATGAACCAATGCTAGATAGTCTCCAAAGGCAAGGAGTAAATCTCACCTCCTGGTCACCATTGACCATGCCTATAACAAGTTAGATGATGTGTACAAGCTACATGCGTGTGTGCATGCGCATGAGCATGAGGAAGCCACAGATCAACCCTGGGCATCTTTTCTTGGGTGAAGATACTTGTCCTTCACTGGCCTAGAACTCAGCAAGTAGTCCAAGCTGATTGGCCAGTGAACCACAAAGATCTGCCTGCCTCTGCCTCTCTGGTACTGGGGTTGCAAGCACATGCCATCACACATGGCTTTTTTTTAAAAAAAAATATGTGGGTTCAAGAGATCAAGCCCAGGTCCTCATGCTTGTGTAGCAAGCAGCTGACCAACTGAGCCATCTCCATAGCCGGTAGATGCTTCATTCATGAATGAGTTACTAAATGAGAAAGCAGTTAGTGGATGGGTGAATGACTGGGTGAGGGATGAATTAGTGAATGGGCAAATGAATGCTTGAAATATGTAAGCTACACAAAAGGTCCCTTGACAGACTGCTTTCGATAATGAGGCTGCACACTAGTTTCAGGTTCGTAGTCCTCCAGCAACATTTCAAGACCATAAACATCATTAAAAGACTCTAAAGGCACTCCTCCCCTTAGTTGGACTTCAAATGCCTGAAATGCATGTTGGGTAAAGAGTACAAACTAAGAGAACCTCTTCACTGAGGGTAGGCTGCCCTACTGCCCTCTGTCTGCTTTTATAGATTTGCTAATCTATTTAGGTACAATAGTGGCAGAGAACTTTAATTCACAACATAGAAAATTAAAGGAGACTAAAGGCAAAATACGGAAATGTATTTGGTGTCAAGATTAAGTTCAATGAAGCATAGCGAAGATGGGAAAGATTATTAAATATACGTGGAGGGAGGATGGAAAATACACCCAAATCTCTCATTTTGAAAGGAATTGGTTTGCTTGACTGTTTGGAGTAGTATCACACTCAGGAAAATCTAAGACAAATGCAAGCAAAACAGAATTTAATTGAGCTATTATTTTGCAGACTTTGGCTTAGTTTCAGACAGTCTAATCAAATTGTGCTTTGCTCAAATAACTAATGTTAAATGCAGCCTACCAACAGATGTTTAAAGAGAGCCTAATTGGAAAATCTACATCCTGGATTTAGTCTGTCTCGCTGGAAAGAAAATAGCTTCCAATTTATGTCTTTGAGGACGACACTCAGTGACAAGGGTCACTGAAAAGACAATGTTTTCTTCAAGGAGGCTTGGTGCTTGGGTGGAATTATTTTGAAGCGTCAAGGATGGCACTTTAGAAATTCAATTTCTTGGAAATTCTCCAGCTCAATGCCACATAGAAGCCTCCAGAGAAATCTCCTTTATCATATGACATCACCGGGGTCCTGTTACACCCCTGGATTGTGTCAGGCGTTTGTGTGCTAAAATTTCTATTGAGCCTCTTCCCAGTTCTGCAAGGCACACACTGATTGACGGCGTTTCAAGGTGCAGTCAAGGGGGCTAGGTGACGGACTTGACCTTGCCCCCGTCTCAGTTTCAAGTTTGTATATATATAAACTCTTACACCTGCCATATTGCTTGGAATGTCCCATGATCTCGGCAAAAATAGAATTTGATTTGAGAGTAACTCCTTTCTTTCTTTAGACCAGGGGTCAGCCATCTTTCTCTGTAGAGGGCCAGATAGTGAATATTTTTGGCTTTGTGGGCCATACTGTCGCTATGGCAACTACTCACTGTGCCGTTGTCATGTTAAAGCACAGACAATGCAGAAATGAATGAACATGGCCATATTCCAGCACACTTGTGGGCACTCAAGTTTGAATTTCAAATTTTCGCATGTCATGGAATACTCTACTTTTGTATGGTTTTCCCCCAACTGTTTAACAATATAAAAGCAACTTAGCTCCGAGGCCATATAAATACAGGTGGTTGGTCAGAGTTGGGCTGCTGCTCACTGCCCATTTCTTTAGACAGCCTGACCTCTGAAGAGGTACACTGTGGGTCAGGGTCAGTTAAGCTGACCCTAACTAACCCATCCACTAACTGCTTTCTCATTTAGTAACTCATTCATGAATGAAGCATCTACCGGCTATGGAGATGGCTCACCAAGTTCCAGGCATTAGTCAGTTTTCTCGGTGCTGGAACCAGAACCTAACAAGAAGCAATTCAAGGGATGAAGGGCTTATTTGGGCTCACAGTTCCAGGGACGAGAGTCTGTCATGGCAGAGAAAGCAGGAGCCTATGGCCACTAGCTACGTGTACAGTCAGGAAGCAGAGAGATGACCGCTGGCGTTCAGCATGCTTCTGCTTTCTAATCATATGCAGTATGCCAACCCACAGAACGGGGCCCACTTGCCATACCTACCCTATTAGGTTATGTCTTCCCACATCATTTAACACTGTCTAGAAAATTCCCCCTTTGATATGCCCAGAGGTTGGTCTCCCGAGTGATTCTAGATGTTGCTAAGTTGCCAATAATTAATCATTATACCCTATAACTACTATAGAGTGGGGCCCGGGTATGCTTGGAGGAAAAGGCGGCTTGCCCCCACCTGCTCAGGGGTGCTCTTGGCCCCCAAGCTCCCTGCTCTCTGTCGTCTGAACTCTGCTTACACACTGCTGTTGGTGCAGCTGTGGTCGCTGCCATTCTCTGAGCCTCATCTTTTGAGCTGTTTGGAAATGACCTTGGATGACAGGGCAACTAATAGCCCATAGCACCCACTAGAAATCCACTCTGTCAGGGCTCTCCTCTGTCATAATAGCTTCCTAATGTACCCGACTTTATGACAATGAAAGCATCTACTGCCATCTGCCAGAAAAATACCTTACTGTATTAACCCAGGACGTCTGAGGTAGGAATGGCTCCCCCTTGAGTCGGTGAAGTGCCATCGCTTCCCCCGCGAGGCGTCTTGAAGTGCCTGGTCGTGTGCTTGTGGAATTTCCCTCCACTGTTTGCATTTTGAAACCAAGCATGTCTGATTTCAACAAGGTATCTTCCCTCCAGGTCTCGGTTTCATGTCTGCAGATGACTGTTGGGTGGTGGTTCAGTCCTGGGAGCACAGCGGAATAGTTACCACCCCTGCGACCCAGCACCCACTACTTCTTAAAGTCACAGGACTGAGCTGTGTCTCCTGGGAGAGAACCTTGAGAAGCTTTTCTGTATGTAACAGAAAAGGAAGCTTAGTGTACCGTGTAAGAGTTTGGTAGTCCCCACTCCGTTAACCTTGGCGTTCATCTACGAAGTCCTGGAAGTGACGCATAAGGCGAGTGCGTGGAGTCACGTTGGGATATACATGACGTAATGTATCTTTTCTGCGCCCTCAGGCGTTTCTGCTTTGGATCCAGTCTTTGTATTTCACAGTTTTGTGATTCGTGTCTTTTTTTATTTGTTTGTTTGCTGCATTATTTCATTATTTTGCATTATACTGGGTCTTGATAAAAATCACTTACCTGATTTTCTGCTTGTGTTTTTGGATACCTTTCAGGTAAGTGTTGAGATTGGCCCACATCTCAGTGTCATACCTGGCTGCTAGTGTAAGGCGACTGTCAATCGAGAACTTGAGTGCTGTTTGCAATGCAAACTCTGAGTTTGTTCAGGGCTTTTCTTCTGCTGGTGCTGTTAGTATTCAGGCATCTGCAGTGGACTGGCCTTGGGGTCCTGACAGGATACATCTTCAGCTGCAACCACTATCCTATGCACATTCGCTGTGTTCCCTTTTAAAGGTGGGACTGCCCTCCTCCTTCTCTCTCTCCCTCTCTCTTTTTCTTTCTTCCTCTCTCTCTCTCTCTCTCTCTCTCTCTCTCTCTCTCTCTCTCTCTCTCTCTTTCTGTTTCTCTCTCCCTCTTTTCTCTTCCACCACTCTTGTCCCCAGGAACTGGTCTCTGCCACTCCTCCATCCCCCCTACTCTGCCCCTTCTCTCTCATCTTCCTGCGTGAGCCCTGTTGCATGGCGTGAATTTGCTTTACAGCGTTTTGGAATAAATGACAACAGGTGCACCATAAACACATGCCTGCTCTGCTCCTTGTGCAGAATGCAGAAAGAAAAAAGCACAAACCAGCACCATGGAGTCAGGAAGACATACTGGGACTCAGACCTCTGTGTCTGCCATACTGGTATAGGACAACCCATTCTGTATGTTTGTCGCTAGTGAACGCTTTTTTAGTCTTCGACATTTGTTTTGCAGTTTTTGAACTGAGCAGATGCAAGTAATAGCACTGCACACTGCTGTATCCTATGAGATAAGTGCAGCGTTTAGGATGATGGCTTGTTAAGTTTGCACAGGCTGCGTGAGGCCTCAATACCCACTGTCTAACAGCAAGCAGCTCATCTTTTCATTGCATTTTTTTAGCCACACAATTTTCCAATCGGAGTTCTACAAAAAAGAGATATTATGTTATATATATATATATACATATACATACATATATATTGATTTATTGACAGTAGGTAGAACTCAGAGACAATTTAGAGAACTGTAATTTTGAAAATATGCACAGATGAATTTGAAAATAAATAGTTCAAGTCTGGCATAGTAGTACACGCCTTTAATCCCAGCACTCTGGAAGCAGAGGCGGGCAGATCTCTGTGAATTCCAGAGCAAGTTCCAGTACAGCCAGGGCTCTGTTACATAGAGAAACCTTGTCTCAAACCACTTGCCCTCCCCCCAAAAATAGAAAGAAAATAAGTAGTTCACTGTCTCACAGCACTGTTTAGAAAACTGACTTGGGGAATGTATTCCAGGAGCCTCACCGTTTTTATGCAGTGTCATTTCCAACACAGTATAGTAATGCTTAATTGGAGAGCATGCAGCTGCAGATGAAGTGCCTCACTAAGGCTGCCCTGAAGCTCTTTCATAGACTAGGTTTTGACTAGCGTCTGGATGATACTGGTTTAATTAAAGGACCCGGATACCTGCTGAGTGCGCCCTCACCTTGTCCACCCTGGAGTGGTTCCTGTGGGTCCTGGCTCTGCTAGACTCTAAAGCTCTCATATTTCTCACCTTGCTTGCTGAGGGGCTAGCCTCTGCTAACATTCTCATATTCTGATGACTGTATGATTAAACTTTAATCAGAAATTGTTAATAAAAGAACAGGTCTGTTTTTAAGATTAATTAATTAATTAATTAATTAATTAATTAAGCGTACAATGTACTGCTGGCAAGGAAGGTACTGGGTGTCATTACAGATGTTTGTGAGCCACCATGTGGTTGCTGGGAATTGAACTCGGGGCCTCTGGAAGAGCAGCCATGCTCTTACCCTCTGAACCATCTCTCTAGCCCAAGAGAACAGGTCTTTAGAACAGGCAGGGGCAAGCAAACCCCAGGGGCCAATCCCAGGCCTTCTTCCCTGTGGTAGGACTGACAAGGCAATCAAGCTGCTACATTCTTTAAGGCCAGGAGTTAAATTGAGAGAAGAACGACAACGGTTCTTGGAAAGTAAAATTTTTGGAGCTGGAGATTCCCTGCCCACCAGCAAGTTTGTTGGAATATTGCCCTGTGCTCATTTGTTCCCTGCCATGGCTGCTATTTGTTTGCTTCGTTTTGCAAAATTGAGTAGTCTGAACCCAAGAGTTTGGTCTTGGGTACATCATCTTTGAGAAGAGGAATGTAAGCAAACCAGAAATGTACTAGATTTATAAAGAAGAACACATTTAAAAGAAAAATCAAGCCATTTCTTAAACCTGACTTGGGAAAAGATGTGACAGAGTCAGTAAGCCATGGTAAGTTATGTTTTGGGGATCAAGAACACAGCTTTTTTTTCTTTTCATGAGATTATTTGTTTTGTGATTTCTAATTGGTCTTAATAATAAAAACCTGGAGTCAGGGGGCGAACGCTGAAAGATCAGAGAAGCAGAGCAGCCAGCTCCTAGTTCTTACTTCTCCACAATCCTTAGATACTGGAATTAAAGGTGTAAGCCACCACTGCCTGGCTCTGTTTCTCTTTTAGACTGGATCAATTTCGTGTAACCCAAGGTGGCCTTGAGCTCACAGAAACCTGTCTGCCTTTGATCCTGAGTTTTGGGATTAAAGGTGTGTGGCAGCACTGCCTGGCCTCTATGGCTCAATAGTGTGACTAGCTCTCTGATCTTCAAGTAAGCTTTATTTGTTATAGCACAAACAAAATATCACCACAGTTATTAACCCTGATCTCATTTGATTGTAATTAATATGATGATTGATTAAGATTGAGGAGTTTATTTATTATTAAAAGTTTGTGTAATTTAACCTCCGAAGACTGAGAATGGAACAGAGCTAGTGCTATAGCAGTTACTTAGCCTGTTGTAGACCATGGGTGGTATCCCAGCAACATACAGACATCCACACATCCACAGGCACACACACATACAGACACACACAGACACCATATACACATCCCCCACACACACACACATTATAAAGGTACAAATATGCAAATTCTTACAGAGCACAAAGTCCCTGGAAGTAAGCATAAGAACAGAGCAGCGAATTAGCGGTTCCCTCACTCTCCAATCTCCCTCTGCATGCCGCTCACACTAACCCTTACCAAGTAGTCACTAGACACTGCACCCACTCGGTGACTTAGTCTAGATCTCAGCATTTTGACATCCTCATGGAAGGGTTGAACTGAGCAGAAACAATTACAGTCCAGTGTCATAAATGCTCTAATGGACGTTAGCACAGACAGCTGCGGAGAGACACTCAGGGTGCTTGAACTACAGCCAGCTAGCATAAAGGCTGAACTGAAATTAAATTTTTATTCTACCTTATTTTAAAAGTATTTTAAAAGATTTATTTGTTTTTGTTTTATATGTATGTGTTTTGCCTCATGTATGTATGTACACCTCATGCATAGCTGGTATCCATGGAGACCAGATGAGGGTGTTAGAGCCTCTGGCACTGGAGTTTATGCCTCTATGTGGATGCTGGGAACCAAACCACAGTCTTTGCAAGTGCTCTTTGCTATGGGACCATTTTTTTCCAGCCACATTTTCTTTTACCTTTTAATAACCACACGTAACTGACAGCTACTGTTTTTGGACAATACAGATAGAGAACACTTCCATTGTTGTAGAAAGCTCTATGAGACGGAGCTATTCTTGAGGGTTTTTTTTCCCCTTTTTAAACAATGTGATAATTAAGTCCTTCTGCCGAAAGATGGGGTGGGGAGGTCTCTTTTGGGGGCATTGGATCTAGGGCCTCACATGTGCTCAACAAATGCTGAGATACTTCTAGTCTGAAGTGTTCTCTTCTGATGTGGCTTGCTTCTCCTTGCGTCTCGGAACTGTCTCTGTCTCACTCCTTCCCACATGCATTTCCCTCTGTTCCTCACTCGCTGTGCCGCTCTCAACACCGACAATAATTTCTGGAAGCTCTGAGAACATCTACTACCTCCATTTTCTCCCCAGGGGCTCAGATTCCCACCCTCTGTAAGAGAAACTTGAAAGCTGTGGAAACCAGCCAAACCCCTACCTCCATGGTGAACCACAAGGACCCTTTGAAAAACTGACAATTATTTTTATTTGTGCAGACTTACGGTGGCAATGAGAAGTTCAAACGAAAATTTGAAAAGTACCTCTCTTACTAAGAAAAAAAATACTCTTTTAAATTTTTGTCTTCCATCAGAGAGCAGCCTCCCCTCCCTCAGAAGAGGACCTCAGACTTGAGTTTTTACCCACACTACACTCCAGGTCCACAGAGAGATTGTTCCTGTCATGTCACCCTGACCACCACCGGCATCTGCCAGAGTTCTCTTGCCTGTGCCTCTCAGTAATCGTAGCTGTGTGTCTTACGTCTGTTTCCCTCAGAGGAAGGGTTATTGATCTTTTATTAGTGGTGATCAAGCTGATAATTTTATTTTCATTTAGAAAAAGGGTTATAGTTAATAACTGACAGTTTACAATTATTTTAGTAATAATAACCATATACCCCTGTCACTAAGTTCATTGGGTAAATATGTTGATTGACGAGAAAAATATTTGGAATTGTCCTCTTTGGCTTGGGTGCTGCTGAGGGGATAATGTTTAATATAAGTTTTTTGAGTCAGATTTACCTAAATTCAGGAGTTGTTACTTACTAGGCAGGCCATGGGACCTTGTCCAAGCGATCCCTTTTATTTTATTTATTTATTTTTTTGAGATTCTCCCAGGTAGATAAGTCTACCCATCACATTACATGGAGGGTTAATCCAGACTAATCACACACACACACACAAACACACACTCACACACAGACATGCACACATGTATACCCACAAATGCAAGCATGTAGCACTCAAAATATTACTTTCCTATGTCGCTGATACTCTGGGGGATCATTAGGATATTCATTGTGGGTGACATCTTTCATCAAGCTGTACAAGAAGACGTGGAATATCATGCAACTGTGAAACTTTTCAGAGTCAGGACATGGGCCCGTGGTCCACCCTGACATGCGTTTCAGGGTCAGTCTTGCTCAGCTGGCCATTACTGTGTTACCATGTCCAGAGCCTTCACATATGCTAGATAAGTTGGAGATCCTACAACCAAAGGAAAACAACGAACGTGGATGGTTTTTCTGCCTTGCAGGGGCATCCCTTCCTGTGAGGGTTCAGGTCCCATTTGAGGTGGCTGCTCTCTCACACGTCACCTGACTCGCTCTCTGAGGAGCCAGTCGTATTCTGACTGTCTTTCCTTACATACAGCGGAGGATTGGGGGTGATCTGAGTTTTCTCCTACATCCTACTTTTCTGGCCCTTACTGTTTGTGGAAGGGTAAGTTGGACTAAGCACTTCTTTTCACGAGCCCGTCTGGTCAGAGTTGACTGGCTTTTCTTGGGAACTGAGTGAAATGTCACTCTTGGCTGCTCTGTGACATGTTCCCCTTCAGGGAGCTCTCCCCGCACCTGTGGGGCGTTTGTTCTTTCACTTCTGCATTACCACATTATTTACTTCATTTCTGAAAACACATGTTCCATAACAACCATCATGGCAGCTTTGATGCACACGAGACGACGCCATGTTAAAAATAAAATAAAACAAAACATGGAACTTTCCAGAAAAAAAAAATGTAAAAGACGATTAAGAAACGCAGTTGCTTGGGGGGGAATGTGGGTTTTGATATTTATTTTATAATGAGAATAAAGCTGCTGAGAGATTCCAGGCTGTGTAATTGATTCTCTCTCAGTGATTACAAAAGAACGGGCCCACAGGCTAGGCCGTTTTGCTTGTACACACAGTGGTTAACATTTGTGAGGGTTCGTCGTAAAGGTTAAGAAACCTGGAAGTTTCCAATTAAATTGCAACTTGCAGCTTCCCTAGAATCACAACAGTAAAACAAAGCCAGAGCAGCGTGCACATTCCCCACAGCCTGACCCTGAAGAGCATTGTGAAGCTTCTTCCCTCCTTGTTGCAGGCTGGAGGTGGTCTGTCTTCCTTATCCCATCCATAAGTTTCCTCTGCAAATCCACCTACAGTCTTGAGGCTTCAGGAATTATCTCTGTATTTGTCATTTATCAGGTCAACCTTGATTCTTCATCCTTTGTGGCTGTGCAATCTGGTGTACATTTTGTGTTCTTCCCTAGCTGCCATGGTGAGAGCTCAGGTTTTGTGTCTGGACACAGTGGTGACCCCGCCAGGACAAGAATGGAGTAAGGGGTGGGAAGCTCAAAAGCCAGGGAATTTACCGTATGCTAAGTGGGCCTCCTATATTCCATTATGAGGCTCTGATACTTTGTTAGTTATTATAGACCTTAATTCTTATGCAGTGCCAACAGTTAGTATTTCACATAGTCCTGTGGATCTAAGACTTGGGGTTGACTTCAGTGCGTGGTTCTGGTTCTAAGTCTGTCTGAGATTACAGGATAGTTAAGACTGAGATGTGACTAGAGCCGCAGGATCTCCCACTTCCAAGAGAACTCATTCTGTGATGACACGGACCTCTCCATTGTGACATTTGCCTGATTTCATGAAACAGCATCTTGCCTCGCCTGTCGTGGCTCAGGCTGTCTGTGATGTTAGTGCTCCTTCGCATGGTGACTACCTGAGCTAATTAACCTAAAGAGAGGGGCGGGGCTCAATACAGTGTACACCTTATACCATCGCCCAGGAAGCAGAGGCAGGAGGATCTCTGTGAGTTTGAAGTTAGCTTTATTACACAGTGAGTTCCAGGCCAGTCAGGCTCACATAGTGAGTGCCGATCTGAAAACAAAAACAAACCAACCAATAAAAATGGGTAGAAGTTTTCAGAGCTGTGTAACTTTCATCCAGTATCTGGGGAGTCCCATTGCTTTGGGGCCTGTGAGTGCATCGTGGGAGTCATTGACAAAGCAAGCTACCCATCCCATGACTGAAAAGTAAGAAGAATAGGAAATGAATGTCCCACCGTCCCCGAGGCCAATGACCTAGAGCTTTGGCCCCACCTCAGAAGGATCCATCAGCCCCAAGTTGTGCCAAGCTTAGGAACAAGGCTTTCACACATTGGCCTTTGGAAGATGTGTGCCCGCATTATCACAGTTTGTAAGCAAGCCTAGACCAGCCACAGTTACTGCTCACATGGAGTAGGCCTGTCTTGGAGGCTGGTTCACCAATCCCAACCTCCTCAGCAGCCTGATTTAGAGTCCCCGCATGAGCACGTGTCATAACTGGCAATGCCTCACTTCTCCCAGCTGTGGTAGACAGAAAATAGAGATAATGATGAACTGTGACCTGGGCCCTGAGTGACCACTGCTGGTTCAAGGCTACTGGCCAAGCATTGTGCTCCTCACTAAAGGAGTTGCCTGTTACTAACAAGAGGGATTGACTAAAGAAGAAGTACATTGTGTCAGGATATTTGATGGCTTGGATTTCTTCCTTAAATTCTCCATGGTCCTGTGGTGTTTTCATCAGAGGTTATATACTCAATCTCAAAACTCTGATATCATCCAAGATAGCCCCAAAATGAATAGTGCAAAATAGGCGAGTATGTCTTGCTATCTTTTAGGTAATGATTTGTTTAGTGTCTTGCCAATATCAGTATTTATGTAGACAAGTAGAAGGTGAAGGATACTTGGGTCCCCTAAGTCACTTCTATGGAATAGCAATGAATTTCTCTACTTAGTATCTAAGACTATTCAGTAGCTGTTGGTCTAACCATTCTACCAGGAACCTAGGGTAAGCTACAGGGTTCCTGGACTTGGGGACACTACATTCTTGTGGGGAGCTGGAGAACAACCTCAGATGTCACTCTTTGAGACCTGTTTACTTTGCTCTTTGGGACCCAGGACTTACAGATTTGGCCAGTGAGCCCCCAGGGATGTGTTTCCTATTCCCGAGTGCTGGGATAGTAAGAACACACACTTGGCTTTTTAAAAATGGCTCCTGGGGAGCTAACTCAGTGCTCAAGTTTGTAAGATGAGCACTTTTCTAAATTATTTTCTCTGACCAGGATTATATTCTCTTAAAAAATTATTCTTAACATTTATTCATTATTTATGTCTGTTGGGGGCATGCCATCACATTCTTGTGGAAGTTCAAGAATAACTTACATGACTTGGTTCTCTCTTTCCACCGTGCGAGACCCGGGTCTAGAACTCGTTGTCTGACTTGGCAGAAAGTGTCTTTATTCACTGAGTCCTTTTTTCCAGCCCCCGAGATCAATTCTTATGGCACATTATGCTGGTAGAGACAATAGTGATAGCAGGCCCACGGGAAAATGACAGGCCTCTCTGAGGAGATGACCCTTGGGTAGAGACCTGGAGGAAGAGAGTACTCTGGAACAGAATGGCTTAGATTGAGGAGCAGCAAATGGGCAAGCCTCCAGGCAAGGGAGCTTAATTTGGTGTTCTGTTTATGAGCAGAAACCCCATTCTCTCCAGTATCTTGACCACTACCATTTGGCTGTTCCTGGTTCTGTTTGTTGTTTTGAACGCAAGCAACAGTCCCTCTGTCTTTGCTTCCACCTGGGGGGATTACAGGTGTGCTCTACCATGTCCTGCTGGCTTTGCTCTCCTGACCATATTCTAATGTCCTGCCTTAACCTTATTTTCTTAAAAAAAAAAAAAAGAAAAGAAAACTTTTGCATATTGAACAGATTCACATGGATATCCCGTTATGCTGTGGCTGCCTTCGTGTGTGTTTCCCCTTTTTCTCCCCACAAAGATTTTACATTTTCGTATGCAAACAGGTGTTTTTGTTTGTTCCACATGAGTTGCTTTTGCATAATGTGACGCGCCCATGATTTCACATGTACAGTAATTCATAGAAAGTGATAGTCATTTGACTCCAATGCCTCCTCCTCAAAACTAGCCTGCTAAATATAGTGTCTTCTCAGAACCATAAAAGGTACCAATAAAAAAAAATACATTTTTAAAAAGGTCAAAGTTTCCCCACCCACGAATTTGGTTATAAAAACAGCAAAGCAGGTTTTTTTTTTAAAACTTGAATCAGTAAATTTTTTAATTTAAATAGTATCCTGTTTTGACAAAGTGCTAAACCACAGAATCTCAGTAGGAGGCTGGTAAGCTTTTGTCAATACTGGCTGGATCTCTCAACAGGAAACCTGGGATGGCTTCCTGTTGTCATTCTGTGATACTCTGACAGGGAAGGTGGACCCTATTTTGTTCCATCCAGGAAATGGTCAGAATAACTGGATCCTGAATACATATACTTTACCGTGTTGTGGAACCCACTAGCAAACAACATCTGTACTGTTCATCTTGTTCCATTAATGAACAGTGGTCTTATGGCGTCACTAAATGTGCCTCTAGCTCTACGTATGATATGGTGTTACTCAGCTCTAGTATGTGACCCATTCAACAAAGAACTGAGCAACCTTTCCCCTTCTTTGATCTATGACCTCATAGGTGTGGAGTTAAGCCGTGCAGGATCTTCACAGGTGTATGGGTGTGTGTGTTTGCCATATGTGTGCATGTAAACACCAGAAGCTAATCTCACGTGTTATTCCTCAGGAGCAGTAGCCCACCTCCCCCGCCCCAAGAACGGGGTTTCTCTGTGTAGCCCTGGCTGTCCTGAAACTCGCTCTGTAGACCAGGCTGTCCTTGAACTCACAGAGATCCATCAGTCTCTGCCTCCTGAGTGCTGGGATTAAAGGCCTGTGCCACCACTGCCTGGCTACCCACCTATTATTTTAGACTATGTTTCCCATTGATCTGGAACTCACCAAAAGGATAAGCAGGCTAACCAGCAAACTCCAGGGCCTCCTATCCCTCTGCACAGGGCTTGTAAGTAAATACCACCATGCCTGGCTTTTTTTTTTTTTAATGTGGCTTCTCGGACTCTAAGTCAAGTACTCACCTTGTAATGAAGTACTCCCACTACCTTAAGATGGTCTCCGCAGTCCCTGTACATTCTTGAATGTACCCAGCATCACTGAAGAAACCCAAGACACTCTTAAGATTTTTTTGTCAGAGTTTCATGCTGTCCCCTTTCTGTCTCAGCTTTGCATGTTCAATAGGAAGCTGCATTTTACTGTAAAGGTGACTGCATTTTTCTTATAGGGCCTTGAGGGTAAACAGCCATTCATTTCCATCTGTGAACACACATGTAGCTTGTGTTTGGTAGGATGCCCGCTGCTTTGAAAGTCATTATTTTTCTGTAATGTTTATTCCCCTTGGTTGTGCATAGATAGATTCTATGCCCCAGTGCTGGATGGAGAGGTAGCCTATAATTCTGGCAGAATGTGTTCCATTTGGAACTAGGAAGCAAGTGATGAACCAAGAAAATAGCTTTTAATTTTACGTAAATTGGTTTTCTGTTTTGCTCTGGGGTAGACATTTTGCAGCCTAGGGTCACATTAGATGTCACTCACAATTCAGAATAGAGCGCTGCTGGAGAGTGTAAGATGGAACTCGGAGTTTCGGCACACGTGCCGGTCATGAGCCTGGAGAAGATAGAGATTGGCATCTCCAGCCTCAGAAGACGTTTATCTCCGGACCAGCCAGAGACACTGGAGCTTAGAAAAGATGACAGTTCCAGATTCTGTAAGAGTAAATTAGTACAACATTTATCAAATATGTCCTCCCCTTGCTTCTCTTTGACCCCATTACAAAATAATGGCATTGGTATCTTCTGCTGTCTTATTAAGGGCCAAGGAGACGTCTCCCTTTTAGGGAAGCCTCATACATCTGTCTCACACAGAACTAACCAACAGGCCAGGGTGGATAAACCAGGACAACAACAGGCACAGTCTCAGAGGCACAGAGTTACTTTTGTCCCTAGGACAGTTGTTCAAGTGGAACCCTGGCTTCAGGTTTGGGTTATAAACAGTCCAGCTATGAAGGCTTTCACTCTGAACTGTGTGCATAGCTCCGATTTCACATTTACCCCACCATGCCATCAGAAGTCTTAGCCCAGGGTGAAGAAACAGATGTATGCCAATACACTGGCCTGCCACTATATCTTTGGGAAAATTATTTAAATCCCATATATGTTGGTTCTTAATACTCATCATAGAAGGGCCAAACAACGTCTAGATCAGAGCCCCTGGTATGTGCCACTCAGCAAAGCCACTGATAGAAAGATAAGAACTTGCATAGTTGGTGATGATTCAAGGTAGCCAGCGATATTGCTGGCCAGGGACGACCTAAAGCCATTGGACTTTTCTTGTCAAAGGCTGCATATTAGTGGGGAAGTAAAAAGGCTAAGTAAATTGAAAATAGACACAGAACACACAGCGGCATTGAAATAAGTAGATTTCAGCAAGATAACTGAGTAGAAGAATAAGCAAACCCCTAGTCAGGAGTGAGTATTTTATGCTCAAATCTGTACATTCAAGCAATGATTGGTTTTTAAACATCATTCTACAGAGAGGAAATCAAAGCCTGTAGAAAATATTGTTAGCATTATTTAAGACAAGGTTAGTCCATGAATAACCTAGCCTGCATTTTAATGCGCTTCTTCTCAGTCAGGAATTTCAGAAACTTAACTTATACAGTTAGATAGCTTTTGGAAGGGGCCACCATGAAGAAAAGCTGCATTCCCTAGAATGTATGGATTACAATAAAGTAGTTGCTAACAGATTGTTAAATCATTTATTGCCAGACTCTATGAAAGTATAATTGTCATGATTTGGCATAGTGGATCTAGAACAAAAAAGAAACTGAAATGTCAGAATCAGTGCAAAGGGAGAAAGAAACTCAAACGGAAGCAGTATAAAGTTTGCACACGCATGGTGTGTGTTTGTGTGTGTGCACAAGTGAATGAAAGTAAGAGACCTAGAAACACTTTGAGGGTGACCCAATGGACCAAGACACCACAATTACACTTTCATCATGAGTTTCTGTGGTGAGGGGTGGGGAGTTGTCTTAAATATCTTTCAGAGCCTAAAGTTATCTTGAAGGTATTCTGAGGTCTTCATGAATAGAGGACACTTAATGAATTTTAAAATGGCATCATAGGTGTACCCTGATAAGAAATATAAAAATTGGGGACAGGTTGAGTGTGGTAGGTTTTAAGAGACTTCCTTCCCGAGGAAAGTTAGAAGGACGTGATGGTTGTACACATTCTGTGTGTGACCTGTGTGTGACACATTCTCTGTGTGACTCTGTGATGGTCAGCACGTGTCTGTGTAGCCATGTGTTTTTGATCTGCTTTTCGTGGTTGCTCGAACCTGCTTCCTGATCTTGTGGAAGGAGGCACCTGAAACAGTCGCAACCGTCCTCCAATCAGATGTGAAGACCTAGCTCAGGTCTGCACAGGATGGGAGTGGGTGGGGCTGTAGCTCATAGCCTCTGAGAGGTCCAGGGCTAGGCTGCCCTTAGACACAGCCGGAGCCTGACGCGCTCAGGGTCCTCAGGACTCACTCGCTCTCACTCTTGCGATCTTGCGCTATTCTGCTTTCTTTTTGTGTTGGCTGGTTCTCACCCACAATCTCAGATAGTCTTATTTATAGCTTGGCAACCCTTTTTGGTGAAGATGGAGCTCCTGCCCAGTCAACTCAATAAAAGCCTCTGCATTTATTGAATGGCTTGGGTCACTTCTCCATCCTGTGGATGGGAGAGAAGAATGAAGCTGTGGGTGGGCCTGAACCATGTGCCCACTCCCTTGAAACGGTATAGATACAGATTAGAGGCAGTAGCCTTTAGGGCCCTCCCATTTTCCTTTTAAATATCCATGTTCCTATGAGGTAGCATACAGATGTTTTCTCACCCCCATTATCTTAAAGGGTGAGGCAATGTTGTGTCACACACTTCTAATTCCTTTTTATGTAGTTTCCATATTACACCCATTTCACAGACTGCTGTGTTCTGAACTGTCAGCATTCTCTGATGAGATTTGCTACTTGGATAAGCATGCTGTCACTGTGCTTGTATGTGTGGAGGTCAGGGGATAACCTGATGGCATTTGTTTTCTTCCTCCATCGAGTAGAATCTGGGGATCAAACTTAGATTGCCCAGCTTGTTGGCAGCAAGCTCATCTCATTGGCCCAGTGAAGAGGTTCTGGGTCTGCACTGCCCAGCGATGGCTGTTTTTAGCTTCCTTAGGTGATAAGTACGTGAAATAGAGCTAAGATAATGAAGAAACTGATTATTTTAAGTTTAATTAATTGAAATATTAGTAGTGACATATGACTAGTGTCTGCCATGAGGAATAACGTGTGTGTGTGTGTGTGTGTGTGTGTGTGTGTGTGTGTCTGTGTCTGTGTCTGTGTATGTGTGTAGGTGAGCTAAGGTGTAGCTCAATGGCCAAATAGAGTTACATGGCTTTGGGGACAAATGAAATATCCACAACCATGACTTAAATCTTGATGTCTTATGATGCTGGTATCATACTCAGATGTAACTTTTCAATCATAATTTGTAGTTAAAATGAAAACAACTCATTCCATTAAGTACAATTTTTTTTAAATCTCCTTATATATTCCCCAACCATGACAGAGTTTTTAATCTGTCAGAGTTTGAGCATCGTACCTTTGTGCCTACTTGTGAGCCTGCCCCTGTTGGGTGGTTTGAAGCCATGGAAAGAGTGCTTAATTTAGGTGTCAGGAGTTTGGGGTTCTGGTCTCAGTTCTGCTAACTACTATTTAGAAACGTGACCTTTCCCCTGTTATCTTTCCTTCCTGGGCACCAGTTTCCTCATGTGGAAAATGAGGGGGTGAGGTTAAGACGATTTCTCAACCTGCTTGCTCGCAACATCTTTGTGGTTGTGTGTCTTTGACTTCATTCTTGAGGTCAGGAAAGTAGTTGGAATTTCTCTGTGTAGTTGTTGGGAGCTAGTGTGGGTTTGAGAAAGAATGGGAGAGATGCTTTGACTACAGGTGAACTATTCCCATGAGAATCTGCAAGACTGCAGAGGACAGTCATAATCTGCTTCCTTATTGCTGTGCGTGGTGCGTGTGTGCTCGTGTGTGTGTGTGTGTGTGTGTGTGTGTAGGTGAGAAGCTGTTGTCTGATCTCTTCCTCCACTGCTTTCCTCTTTATTTTTATTTATTTATTTTTACTCAGTATCAAGGGTTGAACCTGGGATCTCTGACAGGATAGCTCTGTCACTCAGACACAGCCTTAGCCTTCACCTTGAGACAAGGTCTCTCACTGAACCCAGAGTCCCCCCCCCCCCATTCATGGATGCACCAAGGCTGGCTGGCCAGTTAACTTCAGCAACCTTGCCCCGCCTCCACCTTTCTCTCCCTGCTCCCAGTACTAAGATTATAGAGCCACTGATTTCTATATATGTTCCAGGGATTTGAACTTAGGTCTTCATGTTTACCAGGCACTGTTCTAATACAATAGAAATCGAGAAGAAAATACAGAACACAAAGAAATGATAATTTCTCAAAGGTGTTATCTGGGGTCATCTGGTATACTCCTCCTGGGGTTTAAACCACTGCAGAGATTAAAAACTTAAGCAAGAGTTTTAGTAGAATGAGAAATAGAGAGTAACAGAAAGATCTGTATTCTGTAAGCTTGGGAACTTGATCCATGAATAGTCATAATTAATACCGATTGGTTATTCTGTTAAAGGGAAATCCAGGGCTGATAAGACTGTTTCTGGTACCCAGGGGAGTTAGGGTTAACGGAAGCTATTTGGAGTGATTTCATTTGTAGACCTTGGACTTGGAAGGAAGAGATGAATCACAAATGAAGATCAAGAGGAAGGAAAGAACATTGGGCAGATTTGCAAGAGCAGGTAGGAGGATCTAGAGTGTTCCAAAGGACAGTGTGGTAGGATGTGTCAAACCAGTACAGAGGGAGCCGGGCATCAGCTGGGGCTGGAGAGAAGCAGGATGTTTATTTGGTGATTTCTTCCTGATCTTCAGAAGTGACATGTGATGGACCCGTTGGTCTTGTGTGGTGATGTGAGAGAGCTGAACGTACGGGGGTGGTCATGCTAAAGCACTTGCATTGTAAATAGCCACTCCTCTGCCCTGTTTCCGATCATTTAGAAAAAAATTGCGTCTTGAAGCTGTATTTTTACTTTTTCACTGGCTATCTTTATGTATGGGAACAGTCATCTCTAGAGATTCATTTTCATTTCAAAAAAAAAAATTCTAAAGGTGTTAATTGCATTTTTTGAAAAACCCTTATGTAATTATTTAAAATTATTCTACCGGCCCCATAAATCAGAACTTCCCCCATTATATGGCTGAGGAACATTTATGACCTGTTTAGACAGTTTTGATTTATAGGTTTAGGAAACAAGAATATAGAAACCATTGCCAGGTTTTAATTTGGAAATTTCTGTAGCCACATTTGTTTTTGCAGGAAGGAGAAACAGAAGGCTGAGAGGAGCAAGATGATTGGAGGGCTATGGTCCACACTAGGGGAACACAAGGAAGAGAGAGGCAGAACCCCTGCTCCAAAGTGCTGTGTGTCCCTGTGTGTCTGTCTTTGCATGCTTTTGTCTCTTGTAAAGCATGATTCACAGTGTTTGTTCCATGTAACCACAGGCATGCAACTCTGTATGAGTCCTAAGAACTCAGATTCCTTGTCAAACATAGACATGGAATCACATGGGGGTGGGGTTGTGGCATGGATGGAGTAAGCTCCCTCATGTATGCGTTTTAAGATATAATTTAGGTATATGGGTATTTCAGTCTGAGAAGTGCTTGCCTTGTAAGGATTAGGACCTGCATTCTGTCCCTAGACATTCCAGGCTTGAAATCCCAGTCTTGGAGAACCCGAGGCTCATGCTCAGTCATTCAAGTGTCATCAGTGGCTCATCATCAGTGAGACTGTTTCAAGAGAATGGTCTTCTTCAGGATGACCTCTGGAGTGACCCTGGCTTCTATACACTGTGCTTATGCACATACATTTAAAGCAAAAGTAAAACAAAACACAAACCAACAGGTAGGCAGGCTGGAGTAGGCCTTTATTCCTACCACTCAGGAGGCCAGAGGCAGGTGGGCTGCTATGAATTCTAGGCCAGCCTCTCTTACACAGTGAGACCCTGTCTCAAAGCAAACCAAGTTTATGAAGTGCAGCACAACAAGGCACTGTGATGTTTACACAATGAGGTGACCTATCTGAGTGCTTTCATATTGGAACAGGGCATGCTTAGGGAAAATCCCTGACTTGACAACACTCTTAATAATGGTCAGTTAATAACAGTAGCACTCTAGTTTAAACCTGAGAAACACTGGGACAGGCAAATTTAGAAATGTGTTTGAGTGATCCAAAAAATTGAGAAAAGATAGAGGAGATAGCAATTGTCTTATTGAAGGAGGAAGGTGAACAGTTAATTTGGTGAGACGAGGTTTCAGCAGGCTGAAGTTGTAGATCAGAATGAAAAAGATCTTTAATGGGAGGGAATGCAAACTCGTACTCCCATCCAAGCACCGAGTGACTAACTCCAAGGTAGCAAGCAGTTCAGTTCCTGTAGCAATTAGTCAGGGGATGATAGTCAAACCAGCAGGAGCCAATCAGGGCCTAGCAGGGGGTGGGGGCTGCTGCGGACCTTAGGCTGGCTAATAGAATAATGAGGGAACAATCCCCTGGCCTTTCTCTGAACTAGACAGAGGGCACATGGACCCCTGCCCTCCTTGCTGGCCACTCCAACTATAAAGAAAGTCATGGGGGAAACCCAGATTACCAAGTACCTAATGAGAGGCACAATCAGGGCACTCCTTTGACTCTACAAGGGAAGATGAAGTTGCCTGCTGGCTGGGACTGTTCAGTGGCCTTGGGGCAGTGTGCACTGTGGCCTTCCTACAGATCTTCCCTGTTAACTTCCTTTGTCTTTAAATGGTGTACAATCCTTTTATTACTGTTATTGTAGAGAAGAGTCTCCTTGGATAATACAGATCTCATTTCACAATGCCCTGTTACTAGAAACACTTGATAGTGTCTTCCAGCCTATGTTGATCTCTCTCTCTCTCTCTCTCTCTCTCTCTCTCTCTCTCTGTGTGTGTGTGTGTGTGTGTGTGTGTGTATGTGTATTTTATTTAATTTTTATGTTTTCAACAGGCTACCATAGCTCAGCAGGTCTTGAAGTTCTCATTCACCTCTCTCTACCTCCCAAGTACTGATTGTGCTACTTTGCCCAGATGAATTCTCTCAGTTTGACTAAACAAGGAAGAACAATGGAAGTTGGTGGTGTTTAAAAAACCCCAGTAATGCCTACTGCAGCTTGTTGGTCTCAGTCATTCAAGTGTGCATAGGGCTATATACTCTATTCTTAGTCATACCTGAACCATTTCTTTTAGTTGTTTTGTTTTTAAAGTTTAAAGAAGCTGATCCTGGATCCTGTGTGCATTTATACTTCTCCGCATTTGACATCATTCATTCATAAATTTTCATCAACAGGACTTTGCTTAACATGGTGGTGCTGGCCTGTTTCTCTTACATGAAGTGCTCCTCTTATATGCAGAAATGATATTTGGCAAGTACTTGGTTTCATTTTCCTCATAACTGATATAGGTCTTATAGGTGGCAAAAGAAGGCAAAGTCACTAATTTAACTTTTTGATCTTATGGTTCAGAGAAAACATTTGCATGAGAAAATAATACATATAAATGCACACACACACACATACACAAAAGGGTTGGGTGTGATTGTGTACATCTTTTTTTTAAAATTTATTTTTGCTTTGTTTTTTTCAAGACAGGGTTTTTCTATGTAGCACTGGCTGTCCTGGAACTCACACTATAGACCAAGCTGACCTCATATTCACAGAGATCCTCCTGCCTCTGCCTCCCACGTTCTGGAATTAAAGGTGTGAGCTACCACTGCCCAGCTGATGGTACACATATTTAATTCTGGTACTTGGGAGGTAAATTAAAGTTATCCTGGTCTAAAGTTCCAGGCCAGGCAGGGCTAACACAGTGAGACCCTGTCTCAAAAAGAGAAGAAAAGAAAAGAGAAAAGAGAGAAAACATTGATTCATTTGTTTATTTTTGGTGTACACATTCATCTGATGGTTGACAAGGCCCTTCTGCAGGACAATCTCTGTTATTTGCTGGGAGGCTAGGGAGTCAGGAAGATGGTCCTGTTTTTAGTTCCATGCCATGGGTTATTTATTGTAAGGTGGTTCCCAACTACTCAGCCCTGAAATAATCACACAGAAACTGTATTACTTAAATCATTGCTTGGCCCATTAGCTATAGCTTCTTATTTGCTAACTCTTATATCTTAATTTAAACCATCTCCATTAATCTGTGCATCACCACAAGGTCATGGCCTATCAGCAAAGTTTTGGCACATCTGTCTCTGGCAGCAGCTCCATGGCTTCTCTTTGACTCTGCCTTCTTCCTCCCGGCATTCAGTTCAGATTTCCCTGTATAGCTCTGTTCTACCCTATCAGACCAAGCCAGTTTTCTTTATTCATTAATAGTAAACACAGCATTCAGAAGGGACTCCTGCATCAGTGGGTGAGAGGATAGGTAGGTCAGGGGCCTCTTTTATTGGGTGTGTTCATCTTTATGTTGGAATATATATATATATATATATATATATATATATATATATATATATATCCTAATAGAGGGGTATTTTTTGATATTTAGACTTGGCTTCTTTCTCCTATTCTATAGCATTACCTTCATTGTGTTAAGACTGGTCTTTTGTTCCCTCTGCCCCACTATGTCCCTTAGTTTATTAGAAAGAGTTGAATGAGATCCATAGGAGCCTCCTATGTAGGCAGAAGCCGCCCAAGCAGGTATGCTAAAACTAGGTCCCATGGGTCAGAGATTGGAGCCATGTTGCAGAATTTGAGAGATGTGTGAATGAATGGTCAGTGCTTTCCTAACTATGGTGGTGTGTTGGGGTCCTGTTCTCTTCCATAGATTGTAAAAGGGTTGTCTCTCAGCCTGCAGTGCTTTGGAAGTTGCTTCTACTTGGATGAGAGGTCTCTCCAAGCTTTTGTTTTTTAATTGAATAGCAATCTATCTGGGTCCAATTTGGTACTACTTGAACTTGTTGGACATCAAAATATCTAACCCTCAGGTATATTCTCATTCAGTTTATGTCAGTGGTTTCCATTCCCTACTTTGATGTCAAACTAGCCACCTAAAAGACTCCAGAAGTTCATCATAGATCCACTAAATCAAAATCTCCTTCCTGAAGCTCAAAGATCACAAGTTGAAAGCACATCAAGATGGCATAGAGAAGGTCAGACTACTGGTTTGGGAAGCAGTAGGTGTGCGATTGACCCAGCTGAGGTCAACACCAGAGACGATGGCAATATGGGGATGTGACGGATGAAAGACTGGGACTGGGGCGAGACAGGAAATGGATAAAACTTGGAAATAGCAAATACAGTGAAACTGAGAAGACAAGAAAAACTTTCAGCATCCCAAGGATGCTGTTAGAGCATGCGTTTTAATTGGCCAGCCATGCCAGGTCACCATATTTGCCGCTGTTCGGACTCATGTCATCTCCTGTGTTGTGTTTGTGTGTACAGTTCCCACAGTCTGAATGCTTTCTCCAACTGTCAGTGGAACTTGCTGTGCAGAGCAGCATCCTTTTAACCAGTCTGACCTCTGTCTCATTTCAAAATGTCCTTTATCCCAGAGGTCCAGATGAGAGCCTCTCTGCTAGGATCCTTGCGTGTCTATTTGGTGTTAACTAGGAACATAACCATGGCCGAGAGGGGCCGTTCAAAGGCCTGGGGTCACTGACCAGTTTCCAATTTTCACATCAGGAAGTATATTAGAAACTTTGAAAAGAATCTTAACTGTAAACTTGTTGGGTTATTAAAACTTTGATACTCTGGGGGTACGAGCTGACCCCTTTCCATAACTAGGCTGTCTGGGACTCGGTGGAAGGTTTTCTTTTCTGGAGACACACTCTGCACATCATAAGATAACATGGACAGAATGTTGGAAAATGGGCTAAAAGTTCTGGAAAAATTGGGTCTCTAGGGTTGGGGAGATGGCTCGGTGTATTTGCCGCATTTTTTGAACAAGAATGAGTACCTGAGTTTGGATCCACAAAACTCATGTAAATAGACAAGGTAGTGGGCATCTACCAACCCACGGCTATAAAGACAGAGAGAAGCCCTGTCTTCCCTGAGGCTTGTGGGTCAATTGTCACAGACAAAGCATCCCTGAGCCCCTGTCTTAAACAAGGTGAAAGACAAGGACTGACCGCTGAGTTTGCCTTCTGACCTCCATACATATGTTGTGGCACACACATACACATACTCACACATATAGCCACACACGAACACAACCACATCATGCACACAGACTCACAAACTCACACGATTTTTCAAAGTTAGGTCGGTTTTTTTTTTTTTTGCCAATTATAGTTGACAATTCTTGCCATTTGGAACAGAATAAACCTCCAAAAAAAAAAATGGACTCAGTAGATCCTGGAGAGCTTGCTCTTCACCAGACCATCACATTCCTTTGGCACATCCAAGAGATGCTCTAGCTGGCGAATGTTGCACACCTAGGCAGCTGGGCATTCAAATGAGGTGGCCATTTTGCCCTCAGGGAGCTGTTTCCTGTTCTAGTAACCTTAGATTACAAGTACAAACCAATCAAATTGTCTTCTTCTATTGTATAAAGAGTTACTGCACAGGGGCATTTTGGGAGTTAGGATATACCCTCCCTCTTAGGAACATAAGAAGCCCCCAAGGACTGAAATCACATTTTGGTTTGTATTCATTATGGTCAAAGGAGAAAGTTGTGTGTGATGCCAATGACAGCAGTGGGAAGAATTTCACTGTTGACAGAACCACAAGTGGTGACCTGCCTCTGGTGACTGAAGTTTGAGGAAACTGAGGCACAGGGAGATTGGATATTTACCAAAATTATAGCCAGGCACCATGCAGACCATGGCCACTGGCTCGTATCTGTCTAGTAATGTGTTGGGAGGAGGCGAGGAGCAAAGTTTCTCCCACAATAGAAAGGAGTGGGAAGTACCCCCAATCAAAGGAAGGCATTTGCCAGTTGTCTCCGCCCCTCGGTCTTCTTAATCCGTCATTCTGCGAGCCTTTTTGAGGACTGCCCCAGGACATTTGTCTAAAAAGCATAAAGGAGACCACTTTAGGATTAATTTGTACCCATCAGCTGATGATCTGTGGTCACATTTGTCTTCCAAAGGAATCAAACTGGATTGGCCTCTGTCCTCGGCTTACATCTAGCTCCAGGCTCATCTCTAGGGGAGTATTATGGATCCCAACTCTCCGATTACTTACAATAAGATATTGGATAAGTTATTTAAATTCTTGGAGCCTCACTCTATCTCTCTGTTAAGTAGGTATACCAGTCTGTGCTTCATGCCTTTCTGCTGGTGAGAAGGAGTTACCCCATCGCATGCTTCCATGGTTACCTCTGATTTTATCTTTATTCATGTTACCAGGTACCACACCACCTTTCATTCCCCCTTAATGTGGCAGATTCTTTGTCAAAGTCCCAGGACATAATCCCATCTATGAGCTTCAGTGACCTCTTTCTGGGATTCCCATCACCTCCCTGTTTAAGACTGGCTATCGTCTTTTGTTGTTGGTTTTCTTGCCTCTTGCCTTTAAGGTGCCCGAGCTCCAGAGCTAGTGAAAGGCTGCCCGGTGAGAAAGCTGGAGTTCCAGAGGTGAGAATGGCTAGAGAGTCCTGTCTCAGCTCTGTCATTCAAAATGACTGCACAGGAATCCCTTCGAGTTAGCAGCATCAGAGGGCTTGTAGATATATGTCTGGGTCTCCATAAACGTTGGCACACTGGCACACTAACACTCGTGCAGAAGAATGTTGCAGTGTCTACCCGCTGTGAGGCAGAGGATTGCTTCTAATGTGGATGAAGAAATGCAAAATGTACTTCTATGATTCAGCGGTAAGCAATACCTACTGTGGAGTTCAGACCCACCTCTCTCTTGCTGTAACTCCAAAGTACCATCTCCAAGGGGCAGTGGGGACAGACAGAGTCCTTTCTCGTGGGATGTCATGGCAGGGCATGGCACCATTGGTAGGCTGACCCTGGTGAGGCATTGCAGCTGCTGATGAACTTTGAGACCCTGTCCACAAAGAGGTCAGGTCTAACCTGAGGCAGAGAAGGGTAGAAGCAAGATACAAGATACTGAAGTAGGAGGGCAGACTGTGGTGGATGCTGGTGAACGCTGACTGATGATGAAGGGTGTCAGCCAACAGTTAAACACAGTGCCCTTCAATCCCAGAGGTCTGGCCTGTTGGGTTGTGACATTACATAGATGTGCCCTGACCCATCTCAAAAACTGGACATCAGTGAATTTAATTAAGATCAATTAGACATCCCTCCTATTGTTCAGACACAATTCCTTATTTGTTTGAAAAGAGGGAAGTTCTATATGACCTGAAAGCTTCCTGCTTCATCTGCTCTTTTTCCTCATGAAGAATGAAATGCCATTTGGAATAATACAAAGAATACATAATCGTCCTGCAGGCAGGACTGCATACTTTCTTTGTGTGCGTTTTCTCCGGAGCTCTTTGATTCAGAAGGGACCTGGTGTCTCGGTGAAGGTTGTTTCCCAAATTTCCCCTGCAGTCCAGCCTTAGGTGAGGCTTTGCGCCTGTCATTCCCAACATCCTCCTGATGCATGAAACTGGCCTTTCACCTATTTCCGGTATGACACAGAAGCAGGTGAATGGCTTGGGAGGAAATTCAGAAGTGATTTTGGTGGAAGGAGAGGCTTCAGGCAATGGACACAGACCAACCCAGGTGGTTAAGGAAGAGAGGGGAAAAGTTACATGCCCGAAGATTGCCACTGTGTTTGGAAATTAGGGCACCTCGTGTCTACATCTGAGATCTTGTCTCTGCAGAACCCATCATGTCCTAAAGCATGTGTATGACGGTGCCTTGCTCCATGAAGCACAGCTGCGGGTATTTCCCCAGGTTCTTCCCTTGTGCCCTCCACCCTCTCACCCCTGCATCTTTTCTTGTTGTGTTGTGTTTGTCTCTGCCACCAGGCCTTGTTACTTACCCAGGTTTGCCTCAAACGCATGCTCCTCCTGCCTCAGCCTCCCTATTCATGGGACTGCAGGTGTGTACTACCATGCCCAGATAATAGGATTTTTTTCCAGATGACAATTCTGGTCAGGCTGCACACAAGTGTGTTTGGAGTTCTTGCTCTGTGCCTTACTGGTGACTTGGTGATTCCCAAACTCTAAAACGCATGCCACCTTTTGCTGCTGTTTGTTTTGTTTTGAGACAGGGTCCACACTACCCAGGCTAGCTTTACATTTGCCATGTGTTAGAGGGTGGCCACGAACTGCTCACTTTCTATCCCAGTGCTGGGATTATAGGTGTGCGCCACTATACCTACCATCTCTTTCTTTAACATGGATTGTGTGTGTGTGTGTGTGTGTGTGTGTGTGTGTTCTTACACCTATGTTTGTGTTCCATATGGGTACTCGGTACCCAAGGAAGCCAAGACAGGGTGTCAGATCCCCTGGAACTGGGGTCACATATGATTGTGAGAAGTCACATGGGTACTGGAAACTAAATCCAGATGCTCTGCCAGAACAACAAGTCTTCTTAACTGCTGAGCCGTAGCTCTACCCCTCTTTGTATCCTTAAACTGTGTTCTGGTTGTTTTACATAGGACTATACCTACAAAGTAAGATCAGTTGGACCTTCTTCCATCCATCCGTCTCTCTGTCTGGGGGGAAATATTTTGACCCTAAGAATGGATATGATTTACGCAGCTACAGTATTCACTCGTGACCATGTCAGGAGTGAGCTCCAGACCCCCGGAGGCCCACTTTGGATGAGAACTGCTCTGCCCGCCTCTTTCTGTGCCTGTTGGATGTGCTCTAGCACCTGGAACTGTCTGGAAACTTCTTGAGCCTTCAAAGTCTGGCCTGGGGATTCCAAGGTTGCCTGTGAGGATGCACCGCTTAGGTTCCCTTCCCATGTTCCTGTGGACATCTTCTCCCTCCAGCCTCTGCTTCCTTCTCCCACTCCCAGGGCAGGCCTCCTAACTTCTCTCTCTAAACGCAGATTCACTCTTGCACTTTGCTATGGCTACTCTTAAAGGGAGAGGGTTAAGTGTCTGTGTGTGAGAGATCGCTGACGATTAAGGAAAGAAAAGCCAGCTGTCCAAAGATTCTGGGCTACAGAAACCGTTTTCCATGTAGTGGTTTCTTTGCCACACTCTGTGGAAGGCAATTATCTTTGGAGGGGATTCCATGGCCCTGTGTGGGCTTCCCTGGTGTAAGGTTTATGGTCCGCCGGATTGGGTGCTGTTTCTAAGAACATTCGCTCGGCATCTAATGCGCTGTCAGGGGTGCGACTTTCCGAAGGCTTCTGAGGTTGCAACACTAAGTTGCATTTTCCCATCCTGAGATGTATTTTTGAAATGCTATGTAGGGATTTGTGCAAGCCTCATGCTTCCCATTGACCCCGACAGGGGTTGCACTTCTAAATCCCAGCACTCCGCTGTGGAGATTTACCCCCTAAAAGCCAGAGCCCTCCTGCAGCCCCAAGGCTGGCCTCCAAGTACTGGGTAGCTGGATGGGGCCTGAAGCGCGGTATCCCTTTCTTTGGGGGGCGTCTCTCTAGCTTATGATTCAAAAGTTAAAATGTTTTTTTCACTTATGGGACAGACATGAGAGAGCCCTCCTCCTTTTATGGATCTTCTTTCTGATTGCCAGAAGAAAACTTGAACTTGACTCAGCTAAAATACTAAATCATGAAACCTTAGAGACTATTGAAATGGGAACAGTGGCCCATTACTGCTAAGAAGGTGTTTTATTGAAAATGCGCTGACATATTCTCCCTGGAGAGTGTGCAAGAGAAGGCAGGATGCCCAGCAGTCATGCAGGTTGCTCTCCTAGGCAAGCTAAAATATAGAGTTCGCACTGCTGAGCCCTGAGCCCTGAGCCCTGAGCCCTGAGCCAGCAGGCAGTAGAAGAGCTGAATGTTGGTTCGCCCATTAAAAGTACCATATTTCGCTGTAGGTGCCCCTGCCCACCCACCCCCTCTGCTTTGCCTCAGCCTCTTAATGTGAGCATTTTCGTTCGTAGATCCTCACGCGCCTTCTCTCTGTCTGCTTCTTAGAAGTTGTCTCCCAAATAAGTTGAGATAGATGAAATTTCCTAACCCTGGCAGGCTTACCAGCAGAGGGCAGGCGTAAAGAAGGTTTTGACACGAGGGTGTGTCAACTCAGGGTCAGAGGAGGGTGGCGTGGCATAGGAGGAGGATCTGTAAGCTTTGTTTCCAGGGCAAGATGGGACATGCTCCCCTGCCTCTTAGCCTGCTTGTAGCACACTCACACCACAGGCCTCCTGAAAAGCTGACTCCACTAACGGTGGTCAGTGGGTTCATCTGATATCAGCGAGTTTCTACATAATTAAGCGTTAAAAAAAAAATTAAAAGGGAATTTCATTCCCCCCAAGAGCCCTCTTATCATTCCTCTTCAGTGCCCTCTCCCTGGTAAGCTTCCTGCCCAGGGTTAACATGGGGGAGCCATCGATGCTGTCACTCTTGGGAGGGGACATGAAGAGTGTCTTTTGGTGGTGGTCCTGACCCATGGGGGAATTCTCTCCTGCCCTCCCTAAAATGTGCACAGTTTTGAGAATTTAACGCACATCCATGTAATCTGTTGCAACCCCGTAGTTGAAGCAGCACACTAATAAACTTCATATCATGTTAAAGCAAGGGATTATAGTTTTATCATAAACAAGAGAGGGTAATTTATTAGTCAATTGGATGCAGGGTTCGAGAGGTTGGTGTTGTTTCTCTTTGGATGACTTTATTTACTTTGATGCTTAGGAATGTCTTCACATTTATCGTGACGGAGTTTTTTTCTTTCTTTCTTTCCTTCCCTTCCCTTCCCTCCCCCTTCCTTCCTTCCTTCCTTCCTTCCTTCCTTCCTTCCTTCCTTTCCTTCTTGTTGAGACAGGGTCTCAGTGAAGAATTTTAAAACATTTTCTTTTCTGAATGTTTTGCATAGCTCACGTACCCCTTATAAGTCCCTTAAATGTTGCTATGTCCTACTGTGTATACATATCAACTGCCTAGGGATGCTGACATTATAAAACATTGCATTTGGTGAAGCTGTGAATGGTAATTTGGAGTCTGTCACAAGGAGAAACTTGAACTCCTGTGCAGCAGAGGCTTTTCCCTTGGCCAAACTAACGGGCACAGATGAAAAACAACATAATCAGTCTTATTGTCAACGTCGACATAACAGCGACATAAACAGTATCGATAGGCAGCTAACTGCTCTAGCTCCCTGCAGATGGATGATGTATTAATTTATATTTTTAAGTAAAAGCCCTGCTTAAATCAAGACAGAAATGAGCCTCCTTAGAGACAAATGCCCAAATCTCAGGAATGGGGCATGGCTGTTGCAATTTAGAAACTCTAATTGGCTGGCCCCGCTGGTGGTCTTTGGAGAACGCTGCCGGGAGTTTGTTCTGAGGAAGCAGGTCTCTCTGGCAGTCCATCAGACGTGCGGCTGGATGGAGAAGGACCTAAAATTTCTATGCCCTGGCCTCATGAAAAGAATCACTTGCAAGATTTTTTTTTTTTTATATTGTCATTCTATTCTGGGTACTCTACTAAATTAATTGAAAAAGTGGCAGGGGTGGGGGGTGTTAATGCAACCATTGTTTGGAAGAAGACCACGAGCTTGCATTAGATTTTGACCTCTCAGACACACAGTTCATTTTTGGACCCATCACCGCGTCCTTCTTCTGGTTGTATGCAAGCTGCTCTGGCCAGACAGATGCCGAGAAGCACGCAGGCCAGAGCCCCGTGACCGTGTCTACATCTCTGCCGTGGCACCATTTATCAACATGTCGAATAGTGTCGTGAGGGGATGTTCCTTCTGCCTCTTCCTTCCACACGTCCTGTCTCCGTTCCCAGCTCAGAACGGGCAGGAAGACCTTTCACTTTCCTCCACGTTCAAGGCTGAGGCTCCGCGAAACCAAACAGAGTGCCCGACTCCAGTCCCAGGTGTATTATTTGGTGGTTAGAGTTTGGTATGGGATCACAGTAATCTGGTCTTAAGTGCACAGCCAGTGTACAATGGACTCATTTAGCAACTGACAGGTTTCTTAATATGTGGTGTTTGAACAAGACTGTGTCTGTTGTGGGTGTTAGGATGTGGGCATCAAAAATATTTTTAAGTACAGTATTTATCGTTTCCTTCGCTCTTCCTTAAACATGAGCCTCCCCCACCCCTACCTCGGGTATCCTGTCTGTGTAACCAGGCTTCCCTCCCCCCAGTGTCTGTTTTGCCTTATAGACTCATGGTTTGACTCATGGGGAAACAAAAACCACTTTGCCTTTTCTGGTTTGTTGTTTGTTTGTTTTCGTTTTTCTGTTTTGAGACGAATTGTCATGGAGTCCGAGCTGGCCTGGGACTTGTGATGTAGTTGAGGATAACCATGAACTCTTGGCCCCACCTCCCAAGTGTTGGTATTACATGCATGTTAACCACCAAGCCTTGGCTCTCAGTTTATATTACTGAATCTCAGTTTCTCCCTCTGAAAAATGGGATGACAATTTCCATTCAACTTACAGCTGCATCAGCTCCTGGGTTGAGTAACCAAGCTAACGCCCCCACAATAACCCTGATTGTTTTCCTTCCTGTTTTTTTCTTTTTTTCTTTTTTCTTTTTTGCCTTTGCCTTTTTTTGCCTTAGCTTTTCCAAAACAACTTTGTGTTAAAGGTGATGAAAAATGGCAGGAATTATGACTGCTCTGTCACTGGGTGGTTCAATATTTATATATTTTCCTCAAGGCATGGAATGTAGCAATTCTCCCTGAATGCCAGGGCCAAAAACCTCACGAGGCCGGCCTAGGATTCCCAAGATTAACCAAAATATCCCAGACTCCTACAAAGAAACACAGGTTTCTCACTGGTGGGGCGATTCCTTACCCACAACCAGCCTGAGTCACTATATCATGTATCTGTTTGGAGAGGGTGGCCTGGGTTCCAGGTGGCCTCTGGGCGGGTTGCTAAGCCTTTCCCCTCTGCCTGGTCTCCTACCCTTTTATCCAAACCATCAACCCTTTACACACAACTTCCCCAAGGGGCGTTACCAGGCCTCTCAGTGCTCCCTCCCGCTCTGCAGTCCCACGGTGCCCCCGGCCACCACCATGCAATTTAGCTGCTGAGTTACCATTGGCATTGCATCACTCCTTAATTATTTTGTGTAAGGCTGGCCTCCACAGCTGGGTCCTGTGCGTCTGTAATGTTGTTGTTTGCCTGTTTGTTTACTGTTTGTTTTGGAGCTCCTAGTGACTATTAACTGATAGGCACTGACCTGCACAGAGGTAGCCCTACTTGTCAAAGCAGGCCTGAGTTTTCTGGATGCTCCTGTGGATATCAGGCTGGAGGAAACACGCCGTTGATTTCCAGCTCACCCCGGCTTTGTTCACGCTTGTTCACTCTCAAATTCATTTTTTAAAAATATATCACTGTATGTTTCAAAATGGCTGTTTCTACTTTCTGAGGGGTGTTGGTTTGAGGAAAACTTCCTCTATTTTCATTTCCTACTTTGGGGCTCCTGCCTGCCCTTCTGGAAGAATCACCCTGTTTCTTTAAAACTCAGAGTTCTACTGATGGTGGGGTTAGGGTGTTCTGTCAGATTCAAGGCCTTTCTCTCACCCCTCTCCCCAAAACTGCCCTGGGGTTCTTCATTGAATATTCATGAAAGGGTTGGGCGACATATTTGTGACCTGGAAGAAAAACAGAGGCCATTAATAAATTTGTTATCTGACATAAAACACTTCAGTGTGGAGAATGGTGTCCACTAAACCCATTTAACAACTGAAGAGATGTGGAAGGCAAGGGGTGGGAAGCTCTCGCATTTTCCAACCAGATTCCCTAGAGGGGTAAAGTCTAGTCCTGCCGACCTCACTGAAGTCCAGGTGTTTTCTTGATTAGAAATTTTACCAGTGTGCTTACTTTCTTGTTCATAGCACCCTGTATTTAATACGCCTCAAATTGGAAAGTTCTTTCAAGTAAGAGCCCTGGAAATTTACTAGGTTAAACGGTGTTACAAAAAACAAAACAAAACAAAAAAACCCAAAAATCATATTGAAGAGAAGTGAGTAATCATTGATATCACTGTTCAGTTTCCTTGTTAAAGAAAATAATAAAAAATGTTTTGGTTAGTTTTGTTGTTTGTTGTTGTTTTGGTCTTTTTAAAAAACTACACAAACCAGAAAGTTCTTCTTTAAGTTTGGAAATGGCAAAATCGAGACGTGATTTCTGAGGCTGCTCATACTAGGCTAACCTGCCACTTAAATCCTGCCACTTGAGCCAACAAAGTTTAGCATTATTGATGACTTTAAAGAAAAGAAAAAAGCAACACTGCTCTTCGCTCGCTGCATCTAAGCAGTGAGTGTTTCTACCCGAGGTCATTTCAAAGTGCCTGTTGAGAGGCGCTTTTGTTGTGGCTGATGTTGCATAAATAAGAGAGGAATTTCAAGAATTATTTCTTAGCAAACGTGTGGCAGCTGTCGTTCTAGAGGGGAAGTAGCGAGGAGGCACGCTGGGTTGCGGATTATTTGGAGCCCCATGTAGGGTTCCTTCCCTGTGTGCACGGGCATACTTTGTGAAGCAGCCTCTGGATCGGCAAGGGTGGCTGGGAGACTAAGGTTGGGCCCCACCACCGACGTGAAGCGAAACTTCTCCACCAAGGCGGGTTTTCGAGGAAAGGCGCAGCCGGGCGCCCCGCAACCCTGCCCTTGGGCCGCTTCGGTAGCTCGGAGCAGCCGGGGCTGTGGGCTTGGTTGGCGGAGGGCGCATGGGTGGCCCTCCTGCTCAGCGTCCCCGAAGGTTAGGACAACTCTTTGTCAGTTTCAAAGAGGGAAACAAACAAGCCCTTTCCCCAAAGCTGGCTGGGCAGCGGGGCCCAAGGCAGAAAGAGAGAGAGAGAGAGAGAGAGAGAGAGAGAGAGAGAGAGAGAGAGAGAGAGAGAGAGAGAGAGAGAGAGAGAGAGAGAGAGAGAGAGAGAGGGGTGGGGGAAGAGGAGATGCGCGCCCCGGCGCGAAGCCCGGCTCCGGCCCAGACGTCAGCCCGAGGGGGGTCACCGGGTTAACAGCAATTAAAGAGGAGTTGCTGGGGAGACAAAAGGCGGGCGGCGGGGCCGAGCGTCGGTTTCACCTGCCGCGCGCGGAGGGGGCCGGGGCGCGGGGCGCGGGCGGAGCCCATTGTGTGGGGCGCAGCGGCGGCGCGGGGTGTTTAGAGGCGGGTTGTGATTGGTGGAGCAAGGCGGGGCGGGTGGGCGCGGCGCGGCACGGCAGCCCGCGAGCCCGAGCGCCCCTTGCGCGTGCAGTCCGCCTGCACCGAGGCCGCCGGACCCAGCCCGGCCCCGCGCGGGCGCCCCGAGCCGGCTGCGCGCGCCTGGCGGCTACATGGAGAGTGTCAGGTTGGTCCCGGTCCTCCTCTGTCTTTGCCCCGCTTCGCTTCCTCCTCCTTGTCCTCCTCCTCCTCTCCCCCAACCCACCCTATCATCCCGGGCTGTGCGCTGCCAGCTTCCCAGGGTTCCGGGGGACCTCGCCAGGGAAGGCAGGGGCGCCCCGCAGCCTTCAACTTGACTCTCAGGCTCGGCAGCCCCAGCCCGGGCGCTGTTGATCAACTTGGAGCGGAGTTGCACTCTGGAAGTGGAGGCGGAGAGGAACAGAAGGGTGGGAAGTCAGGCCTGTGGGTCCTGGACACAGATCTCCCTCGCGATGTCTGTTAAGCTCTCTTATCTCTTTTTAAAAACTGTTCCTGGGTGAAGTGGAGTTGGGAGTTGGAGGAAGTCCTGCGTGTATTTCTCTCTTTCCCTCTGCCTCTTTCCCCGGTGTTGGCGATTCATTTTTCCCTGGTGTGGCCTTCGCGCAGTCACTTTGGTAAAGCCCTTTTGGCTATCCCTTGGTACCATCCCTCCACACCACTCGGGGGGCATCCATCTGGGGTGTGTGATTAATGTCACTCTCAGAGCGTGTGAAATAGAAAACCCTTCAGTCTCAGTGGAACCAGTGTGGCGGTTTCTTTGGCTTCTGGTAGTTTGTTTCTGTCTGTCCAGGCGTCTGTCTTTGCAGCTTAGCTGTTGATTTACAAGGAGTTCGCACCCACGGTAAGGAGGGAGGGAAAGGAAGGAGAGAGCCCAGCACCTCAGCAGGCAGGCATGTTGTACCCTGCACTCCGGCAGGTTGGAGATCCGCATCCACTGTGGCTTTACTTGGCCACGTTCATAAAGTAGTGAGCAAGGTTTGGGTTGGAAGGGCCGGAGGCTGAAGGCTTGTCATGGTGAACTCCCGTCTGAACTGGCCTTCAGTGTAGCTAACTAAACTCTCCGAACTGCAAGGGACTTTTTCTTTCCCCTCCCAAGAATGGTGTTGGGAAGCTGAGAACCTTTAGGAAAAGGGTGGTAGTTTCAGAACACAGCACATGTAGTCTCTTCCTCCCTGGGGTTAACTCCTTCAAGGCCTTCCGGTTGCAACTAAAATGTCTGATAATTGTTACATGCTCGTCCACACCGACCAAATGTTCTAATCAAGCCCATTTAAAAATGCAAATCACCTCATTTCCATAGATTCCAACATTCTGAAAGTGACACATTTGGGGGAAAAATAAGGCTGATAACAGGAAACGTGAATCATACTATCAGTGACTAATCTGCCTAAGGGGGGAAAAACCTTACATGTATTTTATCATTAGGAAGTTAGGGTAAAAAGCTGATTTCATTTTTTATTTTCAGTTAAAGATGCAAGTGACTTCTTTATTTCTGAGGTGACCCTTTTTGCTCTGTGTATTTGTTTGTGAGATATTTTCCATGAAGACATACATATGCATACATCTGTGTATATATGCATATGCGTGTTATATATACATATATACATATGCAGTTAAAGAAGGTGTATGTGGTAAAGTGTTACAAACTCCTGTCAGTGGCAAAGAGAGCTCGAACATAATCAGGTTAAGATTCTACTTCAGGATTTGATGTGTTGCTGTTATTGCTGCCTAAAAGAATAGCAGACTATCTTGGATGTTTCAGATTCATCGCTCAGTAAAACAAATCAAGGCGAGGAATTTTGCAGCATGGGGGGGGGGAGTCTCTATTTTATGTGGTTCTTTGTAGCTGCCTGACACATTTCGATGAAAAGTGTGTAAAAATGAAACCAAAATACAGACTGCCTGCCCAGACACTGGCTGCCAGAGTCCCTGGGATGTGGCAGAACTCTGTGGGCTGACACTTGATAATCGAAGTTGATTTATTGTTCATTAGTACTGCATTAGCCCTTTCAGGCAAGACAGTTATTTGTGTAGTGGCCGTGAGGAGTGAGGCTGCAAGCACCTGTCATTTCGAAGGCATGACATAAGCAACCAAATATCAAAATGATGCAAATTAAAATGCGTTTGACTAGGTAAAATATCACTCAGCCACATTTTTTTTTTCCCTGCAAGACAAATTAGCACGGGTCAATTCTAGTGTAGAAGAGATAAAAATGAATCAAAGATCCTTGTTTTCCGACCGTAAGGACTCTACAGAATGAATGCTAGGAGTGGACTTGATATTTGTCAGTTTGCCTGAAGAACTACCTTTCCTCCCAAGTCTGCAGCTTTTCTAACAGAAAGTTGGCCGTTTAAAGAAAGGAGAAACACGGCCTTTCAGTGATTTAATCCAAGTAATTGAAAGAGAAGGTAGGCTTTCGTGTTATGTTTTTTAATAAACATATTTCATCGGATGAAACTTTTGAGTTTGGATTGCTTATATGAAAATTGATGACATCATAGCTAAGCTATGATAATGTCGGATAACAATGTCAACTGCATTTTCTGCAGTGTCTCACTCTCGCTTTTTTTTTCCCCCTTCCTTCCCTGGAAGGGAATGATCTCATGGCAGACAATAGAAAACAACTTAAGTGTCAAAAGAAAATAAAATTAGTGAACTTTTGTCTGCAGCCATAGAAACGTGGGTTAACTCATATATATTTTTTTCAGGAGTGGAATGGCAGCCTTGTGCATGAAACTATATAGAGTATTGTCTTCTTTGAATTTTCATTTGACAGGGATTTTAGAGGCTGCGATCTTAATTAAATCTCCACCAGCTAGAGCAGTGCATCTAAAGGCATGCAGTGTTGCGTAACCTTGCTCAGTTGGTAAACCTGTGATGACTTACAGTTTACTTACGATAGGAGTGGTGGGTTTGAAAAAAAAAAATCTTCCTTTTTTTTTTTTTTTTTTTGTTTGCAGTTAAATGTACCTTAAAAACAAACCTCCATCGCAGCCTTGCCTTTACACATTGTCGGGAGCTGTCACTTGAAAGATAAACTCCTTTATGACACTGACCAGTTCTGCAACTTTTCAGCCAGCCTCTACACAATGGCAAGAGACAGGGACATTAAAACCTAGATGAATTAAAAGCAATCAAAGTCCGGCTCTGTCGTGGCTAACGTGGCAGGAGTGGCGTTTGAATTACTGGATTTCTGTGACGATCCGGAGAGAATGTGGTGGCCAGATTCGCAGCTCCTACTAAAATTTGAGTACAGTTTGTATTGGCAGAGAGGAAGCTTGGAGAAATTCATTTTATTATGTGGTCTCGTTGTGGACGGACATCACTAAAGGGGAACCTTAGAAGGACGCTCTGAGTAACTGGGGAAACAGGAATCAGGGACGAGCCCCTTGAGGTGGTTCCTTGTGATTTACAGTCAAGGAAAAACCGTAGCAACAGTTGACCAGAAAAGGTTAGAGTGACTGAACACATACATTGTGTCTCCCTGTGTCGCATGTTAAGCTCTGCAGTCAGTAACAAGGAGTTACAGTCATCAAATAGGCTTCTTTGCTGTCTTGGTCTTTATAAATTTCTAGTGCTTGCAAACCCTGATTTATTTACCTTTAGTGTTTTAAAACAGATGTTTTTAACTGCTGTATCTTTTTGGTTCAGTATATGTCTTGGTAGAAGCTGCCTGTATGTACGAGTCATTCTGCATGTGTCATTGTCCTAAGATTTTTGTAGAAGGCTCGCACTTGGGTTGCTGATGAGAGGTCGAGCTGTGCCTCTAGTTTAGATCTGGGACAAGAAGTCTAGCCCAGTGCTTAACCTGTAAGCTAAAACTGTTGTTTGGTGCAGGTTTTTTTTGGTGGGGGGGGGCGGGGGTGCCATGGTATTCCTTGAAAACTGTTTGAGTATTTCAGAGTGCCTGTTTTGTGCATTCTGTTCCCCACAACTGCCTTTGATTTAACACAGACGACGCAGGTCCTCCACTGCTAAACATCTGTCTGTACACTGTAGGGCCTTGACTCACTGGGAAGGGCTAACCTGGGCATCCCCATTCAGATGAGAGAAAGGGATCCCCTTTTCTGCGTCCTTCCAACCTGGCAGTTGTTTGGGGAGGAAATTAGGTTAGTGTGGGAAAAAAAATGAGTATCAAGCCAGTGCATTAGGCCACATGTTCACATCGGGTTAAAGCAACTAATCAATGGAAGTGCGGGCTAAGTGTGCCGGTGAGCTTCTTAGAAATACCTCGGTATCATGTTTTAATTCTTAAGCTTTATCTTGCCCTTAAATCTGAAACATCATTGTTCAAATAACCGAGAACAAGGTAAATCAACAACATCAAAAAGGTCAGCTTCTGTGATTTCTCAAGGGCTTGTTATTTTGTACTTCCCAATTCTATTTGATGTCTTGACAAAACAAGATGACACAGGGGAGAATACATTAAAATTTGATTTTTTTCATCTAACCTGTTACGGTCGTGGCAGCTTAATTTCTTTTTTCTTATTTTTTCTTTCTTTTTCTTTCTTTCTTGTCCCTGAAGATGGCTTTTTATTGGGTCGCTCTTAATTGTCACATTACTTCACGAGGCGGGTCTTCACAGGTCCCTCATTTGCTTTGACTTTACAAGGCACTTTTTAAAAACATATTTTGATCTTTCACATGTAGGGAGCTTTCGGTTGGGTTTTTATCGGTATTAGAAATAAATCAATGAATGGAGAAATTGTCAAAGCAGCAACTGATGTTTTTTTTCTCATGAGATTCTCATTTGCACCCCTTGGCTCAACTGTGATGTATCAGGTGAATGTGCTGGAGTTAACGTGTGAGAAACTGCATAAGTAATTCTTGAACAGGTAAAAGGAAAATGGTAGCGCCTTGGTAAATCCATGGTCACCTTCGGAGTAATCTAATTTGGGCCAACCTGTATATTTGAATTCACTTACAGTGCTCCCTAATAATATGGGGGAAATATTTATATGTGTTTATTCTGAAATTTTCAGGGTTAGTTATCTTAAAGTAAGGAGAATTATCAACTTAATTCTTAGTTTTGAAAAAAAATATTTTTTTTAGGGGGAAGGGGTAAACATTTAATTTTTTTCCCCCCATATAATAGTAACCATTGATCTAAAACTATCTTCAGATTTTTCTTGTTCGCTTAATGGTGCATGTTTCTGAGCTGGGTTGATGCAGTTTCTGCCTCTGCCATTGTTTGTAAAAATGTTTCAGTTCAAGAAAACTGACTTAACCAGTCTATTCCCTGTCCTTTTGGGAGTCAGAGGTCGGCGAGTCAGGTATTTTCTAAGGAACTTTCTGGACTCGTTTTTCCATCTCCTGCTCTCAGCACTTAAAAAAAGGATTTTGTTGTTTCTGTTAATATGAAATGTCAGAATATTTTACCCACACTAAGCAGTTTTCCAGCCACCTACAGGAAAGTGAGATCAAGGAAGGAAAGAGAAGCATTTTCCTCGATTTAAATAATAATGACAAATAATAATAATAATAATAATAATAATAATAGTGGTTTGGAAGTTGAAGAGATCAGTTCTTAGCAAGTGATTATTTTCATGTGCAGCTCCCATTGTTTCCTGTATTTAACAATTGCTAATGGGAGAAGCGATTTAATTTATGTAAACTTTACATTTTTATGCAAATGAAGCTGATATTTATTAGAAGTAAAACAATTAGGTTGGCGCTTACAGGCGTAACCTTGGCTGCCTGGGAAATGGTGGAGAATCACAGGGCAGCCTCCACTCCCTGTGCTGTAGACAAATGTGAATTTTACCATTTGTTTTTAATGTAAAGACAATAAGAACTCAGTTTTGCAGGAGATGGCTTCTTGGGGTTGGTAACCGGAAATAACTCCTGACTGGCAGGCAAGTGTTGGCCTTAACAATTCTTTGTGAAAGGAAGATAGCCTCTCTTTGATAGAATGTAATAAACAAAACGATAAAAAATGAAATGCTAATTGCATTTTAAAGAGGCCTCTTTTTTTTGCTAAAATTTTAATAGGTGGTTGTATTGTTACTGAGAGAACAGTTATGCTGATGAGTGACTACTTAGATGATTTTGCATTAATATGATAACCATTACCTGCCTTAATGCTTTGTACAGTATTATGGCAAAATAGCTAAGTCTAAAAGAGTTATACAAAAAGCAGCATTCCACAATGAAAGAGAATTATACTTTCCACATGAATACCATGTCTTTTTTTTTTTAAGACAGAAATATTATGTCAGAAATACATTTCCCCCCATTTTGTGATACAGCTGCCTTGCATGGTACTTGATTAAGTTTTGGAGTGTTTGTTTGTTTGATTTTTTAAATTTTTTAGTGACACGAAGAATAGAAGCCCTCTGCCTTTTTTTGTCTGCTGATCTGTCTGTTGTAGTTGTTGGTTATTAATTTTGTAAAAAGGCATATATTTTCCCAGGTGGTTGCTGGTACAAATACAAGCTAGCTTCCTTATGATCCTAGAAAATTGGGCATAATTCCTTTTTCTTAAAATAGAGCCATTTTCTTTGTTTGCTTTTGTTTTGACATTCCAGAGCCTTCTAATTGAATTTGTTTTGCTCTCGTTCTGTGGCTGACTGGGTGACACTGCCTAACCGCTTGCTTCAGTTGCCACCCAAACACAGCTTAGAGAATGGAGGGAAGGCAGATGAGTTTCTGGGGCATACATGTGGCTCGTGAGTGATCAGCGGTCAAAAAGCAGTTTCCAAATAATTCTTTGGAAATAATTTAATGGGACAAAGTAATGGATAATTACTGGAAATGAAGTGTGGTGCTGCATTTTGACCATCCCAGTTACATGGTTTGTGTCCATAGTCATTTTGAGGGGATGTGAATGACAAAGTCTGTGTGTATTTGTGCTGGGCAGGGGTGCCTTGTAGTTAACTTCAGTGTGAAGGAGAGGGAGAGAAAGCAATGATAACATGTTATTTTCAGTATTTATATTGTGTCATCTCGCCTCCCACCCAATTCCTTCAATTGTCTCCTAGATTAGTACCAACTATTGTTTCTATGAGTGGTTGTTTTTTTTTTATTTGTTTGTTTGCTTTTGAAATTTCAGTTGCCCTCTTCCCCATTGCCCACCTTCCCCCACTTTAAAGGAGAAATAAGAAAGCAGAGTGCATTGTTTAATAGTCTGCAAGTGTTCCAGCAACACAGAGTCCTCGTGGAGAGAAAGAAAACTATGCCAGAAGTGACTGAGCCTTTGCCAGCAGTTGCTGGTGCAAAAGATGCTTCCCCAGTTGCGGGTATTTAAGCAGCAGCAGGCCCATGCTAGCCACGTTCGGATGGCCAAGCACAGCTGTATTTCTGCCATTCAGGAGGGTTTGTGTGCACCTGGGTCAGGCCACACCCCATTGGTATCAGTCAACAGCAGATCCTGCACTGTTTTTACTTCTTCTTCTTCTTCTTTTTTTTAAATTCATGATATCCCTGGAAGCTCAACTAAGGAGTGTCCACTGTAGGTGCATATGTGTGTTTAAGGTTAGCGCTCTTTAAATGTCTGCCAGAAGTTTTATTCGAATTTCTGATCCCTGAAGGCAGCTAGACAGAATCATTCTAGGTTTTCATAAGTTGCCTCCTGTGATTCATTGTCAGCTCATACAGCCCCATGCAGCACTCAATCCTGTCCACTCAAACAGTTAACATAGCTGTAGCACAGGATCAGGATTTTTTTTTTTCCCCCTTGCCTTATATTTAAATTGTTTTCTGAGGGGGAGAAAAAAAAATCAAGAATAAGCTTCAACTCCCAGATAAGACAAAAGCCCTTGTAGCTACTCTTAGCCTCAGAAATGAATTTTTATCTTCAGGAGGGTGAGGTGGGTGTTGGGGCTGGGGGAGGGAGGTGGGGGGACGACAAAGTTTAGTTTTCGTGGAACGTTCTCAATGAGGGCCCTATAAATATTAGACGGCTGTAGTTCAAAACTCACATGACTGTTTTAAATACTATTGATTTAAACCACTGGCTAGATTTTATGAATCAAAGTGCAATTTCTAAGCTTTGGCCATATTTCTCCACGCTAACCCACTCTCTCTCGTGTGCCTTTAGCTGCTTTCCAGACATTCAACACAGGATTAAATGATAGCAGTTACAGTGATCAATAGGTGAGGGCTGCGACAATCACTCTTGCCGTTAATGACCTCAGTAGTAATGGGTAATAAAGTGTGGGCTGTAATAGCCCCTCGCTGGTACTGCATGCCCTTTGATTCCTAGTATTAGTAGGGACTAGCTACACAAGAAAGCTGGACACTGGGAATTAAGGAGTGGATATATAGGCCATAATTCTTAACTATTTAAAACCTTAAACTATGCTCCGATTTTTTTCCCCTCTCTCACTCATTTCTACTTTTTGTGAATCCTTGCTACAACCTCCTGTCCTGATATATGGGAGCCGTAACTTGAGGTGTGTGTGTGTGGCTGGGGGAGCCGGGATATGGGGGAACACTAGCTACCAAAATCTGTTTTACTGCATTTGTAAATGAAGCTCCCTGGCCTACTTTGGTGGCTGGGAAGTAACCGGTGTGAAACTGTGGTTTCAGATAGTAAAAGCAAAGTTCAAGCCATCAGGATATAATGGCCCACTTCTGATTACTCAGGGACGGCTCCTCTAGCTGGGAGGGTTCCTCAGGCTTCTTGTGCCTGGCCCTGGCTGGGCTGCGCCTGCTGCTTGAAGCATTTTATTACTCATCAGACCCTCCATCAAAGTGTCCAAAGGGAACAAGCCGGGGAGAGTCAAGTTCATTCTACTGTTCTGCAGTTCGGCTGCCAACAATGAAGAAGTAACTGTGGGAAAAGGAACTGGAGACCATGGGCTCTCTGCAAGGATTTGAAAATTACCTGGACCTGTCAATCTTTCGCTGGTCACGCCCCCCCTTTTTTATTGACAGTCAACGGGCCAGGGTATTTCTCATTTAAAAAGCCACATACTATTTTACCAGGCTTAAAATTAAGATGCTTTAAAAATATATGATAAAAAAATTCAGCAAAATGTACATATTGCCTACAGTGATTTAAATCAACTTTGCTAAAGCATAATAGGCTATAGAATACACTCTTTATCCAGTTAGAAGAGATTTGACACTTGTGAATCTACGTGGCCCCCGTAGTGTTTCCATCAGCCCCCTAAATTTACCTGTGTCCCTTTGCAGGGTCTCCAGCCCACTTTTAGGAACGACGGTGAAGGGATTGTTTCTGTACTGTTTCTCTGCCACTGTTGTCTAGGTTCCTGCCCATCACCAGCTCAAATTTTACACCACCCTGTTCCTGTCTGTCTTCCCGTCCATCGCCATTAGACATTTGGCTCACGCCTGTTTGTGTTGTACGCCATCCAAGAAATGCAGAGAGAAAAAGAAACCTTCATTATGGCTCCTTTGTTTGCTTCGGGGAGCCTCCTGCATGGCCATGCGACTCTCAAGGAGTAGTAAACTTCTATTGTGATATGTTGACTTCAGGAGCTCCAGAGATCACGATTGGTACCCAGTGCATACTTTAAAATTCAGGAAGTTTCTTCTGCATGAAGACAAAATCGACTAATTGGAATTAGTGCGTAGATGGTTAGATGTTTTGATAATGTCTTCTTGGCGTTTGCCCTAGACTGTGCGCAAGTTCAGTGTTCCAATCTTTGGTGATATTTCATGCTGCGAATTATCTTTTTAAAAGGATAATTTATCCATTCATATACATCTGTCCCTTTTTGCATATAAAAATATTCAGACATGCCCATCTGTTTTAAATTACAGTGTAACTACATCTACACTTAAAAGACCACTGCAATAGGAAGAATTCATGGATGACCTCCCTGAGTTGGGTTAATGAAGTTTTTTGAGTATTCTAGCTAGTGTTTTCTAAACATACAAAACTTGCACCTGAATCTCCCCCAACCTCACCCCAACACACAACATGCCACAACAACAGTAGAGGATGCTCACTGTATGTGAATCTGACCTTCAGGAACCATTTTTAGTTCATCAAAATTAGTGATGCTGAGAAATCGGGACATCAGTGCATAATGAGTGTGAAATTAGGAATGAGAGCTCGCTATGCAAATGACAGGGCAAGCCATGTGAAAAAGTCAAGATAAACTGCATATTAAGACATTATGTTACATAAAATTAACACTCCGTTTCTCTCTTTTGCTTACTGTTCCTCCGAAAGACTTTTTTTAAAAAATTCTTTTATCTTTTGATCAGCCATTGTCTGCAGGATTTTTTTTTTAAAGTGGCACACAGGCAAAGTGCAAAACATATTATTACCTTTTATTGTAATACATGAGATGACAGCAGACCCTTTTTAGCAAAGTATATATCCTTTACCGCTTCTAGCTTCTTGCTGGCACATTTACTAAAAAAAAAAAAAAAAAAACCAAAGGAAAGCAAGATGCTTAAATATTACAATATTACTCTTAGACATTTGACTCTTGTCTTTTATTGTTTTTTTTCTTATCTTTTTATGGGGGGGTGATTTTTCATGAAGTAGTCTTCTTGGATTACGGGGACTGACAAAATGGTTCTCATGTAGTCTGAAAATTAAGCACAAGTGCAGTGATTATTTTGAATAGCTAAATTACATTCTAGAAAGCTCGCAGAATTCGCAGCATTGTCATTAGGTATCCGCTTGAATACAATTTGTGTAACCTTGGCCAAGACAGCCTGTCATTTTAATGTCAGTGTTTTATCTGAACAAGACATCATCCTTTCAGATACAGTGTGCAGGTTCCTTGCAGAGATGCCCGTGCAGAAACGTGTTAACAGCTGCAAATACGAAATGCTATCAAGTTCATCACTGTAGCTGTTTGTCACTGAAATGTCATGGAAAGCGGCTTTTTACTGGTATCACACGTAATATGAAAGAATTGAGACATCTGTATGCTGGGTGAATAAGGACGGGTAAAAGGCGTCCGAGGAAGGGGCCACGTTTTAAGTCCAGAAGGTGTGTCCACGATTCTCTCCCCACCGCCTTCCTCTGCACCACCTGAGCATCCTGGATGGGTCTGAAAATCACTGTCCAGAGGGAAGTGGGTCGTACCAGCTGCAGCTGCAAAACTGTTTGTTCCTCCTTAATGTCCTAAAACAAAACTGAAGTCTAGGTTAACTTCTCAAAGCTCTTATTGACTAGAGGTCTGTCAGTAATGTTGGGTCTGCCCCTGATCCTGAGAGCATTTGGTAAGGTAGAGATCTGTTGTGGGGAAGGGTAGGTCTGCCCCTGATCCCGAGAGCATTTGTTAAGGTGTGCCTCCTTCTCTGCTTGTGAAACCACCCAGGGTGCACGATTTTCTTTTCCATTTCTTGACTTGCCCGGCACCTGTGCTGTCCTGAGTTTGGTACTTAGCAACAGCGTCACAGTAAAATGGATACTGCTAATTCCACAAGGGTTAATGTAGAATCTGCGGTTGTATCTCTTCACCTGGGGGGCTGAGGGTGTGTGTCTTCCTGGTTCCCGACTTACCCCTCGTTAATGTTCTAGGTCCCCGTGTCAGTGGCTATGATGACACCCCAGGTTATCACTCCCCAGCAAATGCAGCAGATCCTCCAGCAGCAAGTGCTGAGCCCCCAGCAGCTCCAGGTTCTCCTCCAGCAACAGCAGGCCCTCATGCTTCAACAGGTAATTGTCGTCCTGCCCACTCCGCAGGAGCCAGAACCCCACATCCACCCAGCCGTTTACCTGTGGAAGAATTACCGTGGCAGGCTAAGTGGCACAGAACCCCACCGGGCCCCCGAATGATAAGTGTAACATCTGTGCCACTGAAGGAGCAGAATGATGCCACAGGTCCAGGCCTTGGGTCTGGAGAGTGCCCTGTGGACTGATATTAGTGCTGTGATTGGACTTGATAAGGAACCAAAATCTTTCAGATTTACATGGCTTTGCACTCTTATTTGGTAAGCCTAGAGGCTTCTGAATGGCATGAATCAAAGCAACATGAGGTGCGCATTGGAAACCAGTTTGTATAGACAGCTCTTGAAGTCCCCATTTCAACTCCAAGGCTTACCTTAAAAAATTTTTTTCTTTTCTTGAACGTACAAAAAAAAAACATTTTGGAGTTCATTAATTTCAAGGCACAGAGTTTACTTTTTTCTGCACGTACTGATGCTCAGATAAACTTGTGGCTGCCCTTGGGTCTTGGGGACATAATCCTCTGACTGGAGAGGCAGCCTGAACCCAACAGATAAGGCTAGCTGCCACAGGGCTAGAAGTCGCTGATAGAGAATGGTGAGGATGGACTCAGGACGTTCCCAACATCGTTGAAGTATTCAAGGGTGGGACCCTCCTTGCCCCTCCCCCTGTAATTTAGAAAGCCTGCACTAGAGACTGACCAGACTCTGCAAGGGCGTTGTGGCTTTGTTGTACAATCAAAGGTCATCCCTTGCCTTATTTTAATTAATTTGTGTGGAAAATGGTATGTTTTTCATCAGTTCATTTTTGAGATTACTCCTCAGACCTTAATGCCAAGAATAGTCAGTGTCCGTGGAATTTATTGTCAGGTTTCAAAGTAAAAGGTCAGGCCCTTGCAGATAAAAGGATGCTATTTTTCAAGGCACAGTTGGCGCGTGGCGTGGATGGGGACAGTGGGCCTTGGTCTTCTGTTACTTACCGTCCCCTCCTCTCCCCCTTGTAGCAGCAGCTTCAAGAATTTTATAAGAAACAACAAGAACAGTTGCAGCTTCAACTCCTCCAACAGCAACATGCTGGAAAACAGCCGAAAGAGGTACCGACAGTGCACATTTTACTCTGAAACCACAGATCTCGGGGGACTATCTCGTGGCTATTAAACTGTCATTCATCTTTGAAATGATTGCCCAGCTCAGCTGACTCTATCGGTTCTCGGCTTTCAGACCAAGAATTATTGTCCTGTTTGTGCTAAGATTTCTCGATCCCTGACTTTAACATCACCACCGCTCCGTGGTGACAGCATCAGGAGCAGTGTTCTGGGTTCCTTTGGTACAGCGGAGGACCAGCATGCAGCCAGGGTGGGGGGGGACAAAATTGGAGAAGGACACAGACCTAGTTTTTTTTTTATTTGTTTTGTTTTTGTTTTTGTTTTTGTCATCATTTAATCATTGGTTTGTTTGTTTGATGAACTCAAGTGTTTGGGCAGGTGGCAATGGCCTTTTCCGTTGGCCAGCTAGCTTCTTGCGGTGTCAAGCAAGCAAACAAGACATTTAGAGTGTGATTAAACATGCCCGTCTTCATTTGACCTTTTGCATGTTGAGCATGTCCTAATTGCTAAACGCATGCACTTGATAGCATGACTTAAAGTGAAGGGACTTGGTCTCAGGTCACCTGTTCTTAACTGAGGAAAAGCAAACAAGCAAACACTGCACTGCATGTCCTTCTGTGCCCCAGTTCTTTATAGCATTCCTTGTGTGCTACATTTGGCTGCACTGCCCATGCAGGTGATGCTTGGGGACCCATACACCCTGAGACTTTCCCGGGAGGGTTCATCCCCACTTAGCCTTCAGTATGCTCTGTGAGTCCGAGGTGGTATTAGGACACCCTTGCACCCTTTCACATTCCACAGTGGCCTGAAAACTTTTGCTTCAGGATCTCGCGTTGTGACCACAAAATTTCTAATTCCACGGACAGCGTGCTACCCTCTTTCCTGGCTTTCCTGCCAGCCCTCCACAGTTAGTTCCTTTGCTCTTGTGGGGGCGTCTTGCCAGGTGACGGACTCCACATCCCTGCCCCTCACATGAGTGTGTACGATGGCTGTACACATGGGAGTTTCCCAGACTTTTCTCCCCATGCCAGCTCCTCCCTTTGCACAAATTGGGAACGTTTCCTTTGCTCTGCCAAGTTTCCCCACCCCGGAGTCCTGTTTAGCAGGCTGCTTGTAAACCCCCCGCGGAGCAGGGGCAGTTTTGGGGTAAAGGGAGGAGGCATATTAATGAAAATGCTGACACAACCTTAGGACAGTGGCTCGCTACCAGGCGCTGCTCTAATAAAAAAGGGAACAGATTAAAAAGTGTCTAAAATGTAAATCTAAAGGACTAACAGTAATTAAAATGGAAATGGCACGGGGAGGGAAGGCATGTAATTGTGAGATATCACCCCGCAGAAGGCTCTCAGCTTTGTTTTCCTGGCTGTTTTTCTAATTCAGCGGGGCTTACTCATCAGTGGCAGTTCAATGCGCCTTAATGACTCCGGGATTGCAGGCATCACTCTGGACAAAGAAATGATTATTGTGCGGTCAAAAGAAGTTCAAAGACAAGGAGGGAATTTCAGTTTTTCCCCTTAGAGATCCACATTCAAGAGCATATAAATTAAGCCAAATGTTAAAAACCACAGTCTGAAAGCTGACTTCAAAGTCACAACTCTCTAATTAATGAACTGCGAGCTTCAGTTTGGACAAGTTGGGGTTTGATGCGCCCATAAATCAACATGACAGGCCTGTTTCACAGTCTCAGACAGTGCTTGTCATTGAGTCACATCAGATGTAAACACAGCAGAAAAAAGAAGGGCTACGAAGGAGGTGCAATTGATCAACAGAATTGGTAACAACCCACTTTTGAAGTACATTATGCATGATCGCAGGAAATGGTTACAGCCTCAAGAGGTTTCCCCTTCTGCCGCTGCTTTTTTGAATCCGATTTCTCACAGCCTTCAAAAGGGAGAAGAAGAATCATGGAGTTTCTCCCCCGTGGCTTGCAGGCAATAACCCCCTGTTGTTATTTTGTGCTTCTTTCTTTTCAAAGGCATCAAAATTTAGTTTTTTAAAGATCTTTAACTCTATATTTGAAGATGCACTAGAAAGGGCTGCCACCACCACTCTTATCAGTTACCAGGGGCTGTGTTCTTCCTTCCCATTGCCACGTCTTATTAACCTCTTATTTGGTCTCGTGGACAGAGTTTGGGAAGCACATCCGCGTGCTGGGAAGACATGAAAGTTCAGATGAGCTCCGAGGGCTCCAGAAAGAGGAGGAGTGGGGGAAGTTCCCCCAGTAGAAGAGAGTTCCAGAGGTGCTGTTGTGGGGGGAGCATAAACATGCTAGTGACTTCTGAGTTTGGGCCGAGAGCCATGGCCAAATGAGCATGCTGTGTCCACAGGCAAAGAGGCCCCTGCATTGCAGTAGGCTTTTGTTCTTGTTTGTTTGTTTGCATTTTGAGGACTGGAGGCTTACTGTGGCCCATGGCTTGATGTGGCCTCAGTGCACCTATAGGCAGGCAGACAGGTGGGGTCAGACAAGTGTGTGTCCTTGGGTTTCACTGTGTGTTCATGGCGCCCCCGGACTGTTAGGAGATTCTGCTTCTCTGCGATGTCAAGGGCTTGTGCCCCCAAATCCTCATGCAGGTGACGGTCCCTCCTGTGCGACAGTGAAAGAGTCACATGGTGGCAGCTGTGGTATGACGTGGTGTGATAATTTTGGCAAGGTTTGAACGCAGACCTTGGCAGAGGGAGCCAGTGTGTTCCTTAATGGACTGTCGTTAAAGGCACACCATTTTCTGCCTTCAGGTACTTCTTCTTCCCCCACCCCCCTTTTTTCTGGACTATCTGTGAACTTGTAGCCAGAGCACAGTGCATTTTCTGTTACCCCCTGGGGAAGGTGTTCCTTTGGATATAGGTGTTGATGGTGTCAGAGACGTAGGCAAGGATACCATGGAGGCGCAGCTCCCGGGTCCTGGACTCAGGGTAGTTTGGAAAGTAGATGGGAGAATTCATCTTAAAATCGAGCTGGGGTGTATGTGGGGGGTGCCATCCTGCACGGTGAGGTGGCTAAGCCGATTGTTTTAAAAGGGCCGTTTGTCCTGGCCAGTTATGACAGTTTATGTTAGGCAGTAGGGAGTAGCCAAAGAAAGGAAAACAGACCTTTGACTGCAGCTCTAGGGAGGGGACCTGAAACGAAAGGTTTATCAGGGCATTTGAGCATTTTAACCCTGCCTGCTGACCTGTCCGGGGACTGTGCAGAGACCTTTTTTGTGTGCATTCAACTGTGAGAAGTAAACAAACGGCCTCGTATCCTGTGTTTGGTAACTGGGTGGGGAACACGGTTTGGCAACCAGTGTTGCTTTTAAATTCTTCTTGGGACAATGGGCCTTGTATACTTTTATATCCTGGCTTTTCAAACGTGGACAGCTTTCATGGGCCTTGCCTAGGGATGGCCACAGACAACAGAAAAAAGCATCAGTCATTTTATATAAATACACAATTTTTAAACATTCATTTACAGTAAGACAGGAAGCACCCGCCCTAGCCTCCACCCCCCCTTTATATTTGACTTTAACAGGGGCTAATTCCCCAGTCTTTGACTGTGTCTGTATCCCCCTTCTTTAATGTCTTGAGTTAATATCTGTTGAAGAAGTGAAAAAATCCTTTTGACACGAATATACCTATCACTGGGTTTCACATTAATGTGGTAACTTGGGAAGGGGTAAAAACAATTGGATCATTTTCTGCATGCTGTTCTTAAAATGAAAGTACTGGCTTTTCATTTAAATTTATTTAAATTTTTGTTGTTAGTGGTATAGAATTTGTTTTTTGGAGTGAAACTCAATTAACTTTCTCAGTGGCATGGTGGTAAGTCTGAAATTGGTTACTAATATGAGGACGATGGCTTTTTTTTTCCTTATTTTTTTTTAACTGTAAAATAAACTGCACGGAGGCCAAAAGGAAACCACCATTTTTCTCTTCCTTTGAACTTTGCATCAGAAGGCCTCGGTGCACACACCATTTTATGGCCATATCAGATCGAGGTCATGTGTTAGGTTAAAGTGAATGCAGTTGTTTGTAAAGTATCGTTATTAAGCGAAGCAGGCTTTAAAAACCCTGGGTCATCATCTCAGTCGCAAAAGTGTTGCTGTCCTTTGAAATAATATTCAGAATTAAAAAAGAGCTCTTGTGTGTTCCTTAAAGATATATGTGTATATATATGTATGTAGATATACATACACACACATACATACATATTTGGATTCAGTTTGGAAAGGGTTAATTTTTTCCTTTCTAATTGTTAGCTATAGTGTAGCCAAGACCTCCACCTCGATATGATTCCTAGCAGATTTAGGATATTAGATAATTTCCTTCTATTTATTGTATTCCTGCACCATATTATCTTTCTATCACTCAGATAATTACTGAGGAAATCTACATTAATTTTTTTTGGCTGGGGTAAAGCCTGCTAAACACAGGAATGATGTATTGATGTTTTACACAACAAAAGTTTTCCTCCTGTCATTGTCCAGTCAACAGAGATATTTATCATATCTTAAAGCCCCTCCTTTCAAGAACAAAGTGGGCGGGAGACTCGGGATGACTTGGAGGTTGAAACTCAAGCCAACTGAAGGAGCTAAAGTTTGGAGTGCCTGTTCACATTAAACGCTCATGGTGGAGGATGATGTTGTTTGCTAAATTATGAATGTTCGTAATTAAAATCTAGTGGCTGTTTCTATGAAAGATTTACAATGTTATTTCATCGTTTGTCATGGCTAATTAACAATATTAGATGAAGTTTTTCTTCTCCAAAGGTCTGATTTTTTCTCATTTATTTATGTCAGAAGTGATAAACAGTAGTGAAAGGCCCTTGCTGGTGCAGGCAGGGAGGGAGATACCTTGTTCTTTTATACCTCAAGAGTTTAGGGTTCAAATCCTTGCAGACTAGAAGGATGGAATCTCCTTTCTAGTGTGAATAATTACAGATTTCAAAGTCTCTAAAGTTCATGTCTTGACTACAGAAGTCACGCTTTTCCTACTGTCAGGAAAGCAGGCTTGTCACAAGAATTCTTTCCCTAGGGGGGCGGGCAGCAGAAGCGTTAACACAGACCCCTTCCCCCCCTTACCTGTCTTCAGACATAGTATATTGTGTCCCTTTTAAACCTTGACATTGAGTCCTCCACTGAGCTCAGGTTGCAGTCCTCAGGGTTTTTTGAAGGTGGTGGCGAGTTTTGAAACATGCACACTTTTAACCTTCATTGGAAAGTGGCCATCTCATTTTTGCCCCTCACTGTTTCTTGCAGCAACAGCAGGTGGCTACCCAGCAGTTGGCTTTCCAGCAGCAGCTTCTACAGATGCAGCAGCTGCAGCAGCAGCACCTCCTGTCTCTGCAGCGCCAAGGCCTTCTAACAATTCAGCCCGGGCAGCCTGCCCTTCCCCTCCAACCTCTTGCTCAAGGTATGCATCCATTACTCGGGAAGCAGCTCCGTGGAGACGGTGGGCAGAGGGGATGGGGTGTTTCTTGATCTCTACCTGCGTGGAATGCGGAGAAGTGCCCACCCGAAACACGCACAGAGAGGCATTAACCAACAATCACAAAAGCAGATTGGTGCTTGCAGTGCCTGTTGGTGTCAGGAGGAAGAGTTCAAGGACCTGGGTGCTCACAAGGGCAGAGTTGCAGTGTTGGGGAAAGGGGAAACTCATGTTCCTTGCTCTTACTAAATGTTTCAATGCAGTCCCTTGGCATTTTGGTTCCCAATGTTGTTGAAACATACTTTTTAAATCATACATATTAAGACATATTTTGCAACATGCAAAGTTCCTTTTTTCCTTCCTTCTTCCTTTCTTGTCTCTGAACATACACCCTTCTCTTCCTTCCTCCCTTCCTCCCTTCCTCCTTCCCTGGCTTCTTTTCTTCTCCCTCTCTGATAGGATTTCTGACATAGCTCAGGCTAACCTGGAACTCACAATCTTCCTGCCTCCACCTCCTGAGTTCATGATCCTGGGCTCCTCATTTAAATCTTGGTAATATTTTATATAAACACCATTTAAAACTATTTATTATTACATTTTTATTTGCATGTATGGCTATGCACTGTGTGTGCCTGATTCATGTAGAGGCCAGAAGAAGGCATCAGAACTTCTGGGACTGGAATTAGATGGTTGTAAGTTGCCCTGTGAGTGTTAGGAATGGCACCCAGGGCCTCTGGGAGAGATGCCTTAACTGGGCAGCTCTTTAGTGCCCTAGATACCCGTTTTTAAATATTTAGGCACACTGCCATCTTTATGTCCACCATGGATGTTAAAATCCTTCTGGTTTCTGAAAATTAGCAGAATATTTTTGTTCTGTTTCTGTTTCTTTTTTATATTTTTCTGCTTATTTTAGCTAATGAATTGAGCACTTATTTCCAGTTTCTTTCTTTTCTTTCTTTTGTTCATTCTTTCTTTCTCAGTTATTTTTTTTATAAACTTTCATTCCTTGAAGAGGATTAAAGATTTTTGGTGTTTTTCATTTGTTTGTTCGTGTGCTTGCTTTTTGTTTGTTTGTTTTGTCTTTAATTCTTTATTTGTATGGATGGATATTTTTGCCTGCATGTATGTCTGTGCACCATGTGAATGCAGTGCCTATGGATGCCAGAAGAGGATGTCAGGTCTTTGGGAACTGGAGTTAGAGATGGCTGTGAACTGTCATATGGGTGCTGGGACTCTAACCCGAGTCCTATGGGAAAAAGTCAGTGCTTTTAAACAATGAGAAATCTCTCCAGCCCTGAAAAGTGTCAATGTTTAATAGATAAGATACCTTGAATCTTCTTTGAAAGTTGCTGGCATCAGAGACAAAGGGAATCTAGATGTTCTTAGGAGCCCCTGTGGGTGTAAGCAGCTCTGATTTACTCAAGACTAAAAAGGGGAAGGGGGAGAGGATGTTGGAAGGCCGTGACTGTGACTAAAGGCCAGTTCCCTTGTTCCAAATACCCATTGTCCTATGCATGCCCAGTCCACATTCTCAGACTCTCCCAAGTACACACTGAAAAAAAGAAAATAAGCCATACTGATATCTGTGCTGAACATGGATAGATGTCTTGCTTGCTATTCTACCAGTAGTCAGAGATAGCAATGATTTAATTATTCACATAGTATTGAGTACCATAATTAATGTAAGGTTGATTTAAATCTAAACAAGGATGTTCATGGGATCTTTCAGATATCATGGCATCCTCTCCTCTCTTTTCTTTCCTTTCTTCCTTCCTCCATTCCATTCTGCCTGTCTTTCTTTCCAGACAGAATCTCTTGCTTTGTAGCCCAAGGCTGGCCTCCAACTCCTGTCTCAGTCTCCTGAGCAACAGCTGAGAATTTAGGTGTGTACCAAGACCCAGTCTGGCATATATCTTTTTCTGTGAGGGATCTGAGCATCCTTGCTCCATGATATTCACTGTGGGATCCTACAAATACGCAAGAATAGCTGTGTGTGGTACTGCCAATTCCACGTCCTTAGGGCCCGCAGTTCTTGCTGTAGCGGATCTGGACTTGCACTGGATAGATTGGAACTTCGGCTTCCTAGGATTTGCCCTAGGAAGGCACTGGATTCACTTGCCTCCTGAAGCTGGGTGAGAATGATGGGTCTCTTTTGTACTGCCGAAGAGACAGTCATTTGTCTAGAAATTTTTGGTGTTGCATGGAGCCAGTGAGGCGTGTCTATTTGGGTTTTGTCTCCCCAGTCAACCACACCCAACATCTGTCCCTTAGGGGTTTTGTTGTTGTTTTTCTTTGCTTTTAATGCTAGGACGGGGGCTCTTCACCCCTTTCACTTCCTCCTGCCCTCCCACCTGTCCTTGCCTTGTCTGCTGTGCTGCTTGGCATCTGAGAGGCCTCTCCTCCCTTGCTGTCTGGTGGGAAGAAGTGGGAACTGAACACAGGGCAAAGGAAGGACACTCGCTAATGCATGTTTTGTGCTTGCATAATGTTATAACCTGCCTTAATTACACCCTCTGGTTTATTGTTGGAAACGTGGAAGGCCGTTCCGACACACCCACCACACTCTGGCTTCTCGCGCTCTCTCGTCTTTTCCCATCGCTCCTGTACTATTAAGTTTGCTCACTAAGGTTCATTGTTACAGTACATCAGTGAAGCTGTCCTAAAAGAGGGCAATTGGGCAGTGACAAGACAAGCTCACATGTAATGCCGGAGAAATGAATGTGCTGATGCATGCAGTGTAATCTCTGCAGTGGCACATCAGAGACCCCGTCGGCAGCACGCCGGCCGCGGCATTGATGGATATGCTGAGCAGTCTGCTGTAACTATTAGCGCCTGCAACATTAGGAAAGGCATATGCAGAGTCTAAGGGGTGTCTGCATGTGTGTCCGAGACGGCATGCGTGTGAATGCTGGTATGGGTGGCATTGGGTGCTGGGTGTAAAGGGGACCACAGTTAATGCTCTCCCTCACGAAGCAGGAACTCACTTGGGTCTCCCCAGCCTCCTCTGCACAGTGGCTTGAGAGCGTTCAGTCACGTTTGAACTACAACACAATTCTTTTTTATCCGAGAGCTGATGGCTTAAAACTGATGTCATTATGAGGTTTAAATCAACTTTCTGCTTGCTTGAACATGGTCACCTGGGTACGGACGTACAAGGACAGAAAAAGGCTGATCAACTGTTTGTCTTGGAGCCAGTGATACCTGGGGTTGTAAAATTGAGTTCCACAAGCAGTAATCTGTCAACTGTCCCCGCAACATACATTTTTTAAACCTGTGCCTGCATTTTCTTTTATAATGAAGGGACAGGTTGTCCTAGAAAAAAAAAAAAAAGAAGAAGCAAAAGATTAAAAAAAAAAAAAAAGAAACATTATACGGCACCAGGGCGAGGTGTCTGAAAGTGCTAGGAGGGCTCGCTCCATAATGAAGCCATCAGGACTCTCCCACATCTCCTGCATGGCCCTGCCAAGTTACCTTAAGCCTGTGTGTAAATCCGGAAGTATGGGCATAGTGAGTGATATCTTAAAGGCCTTTTTCTGGAGAGTTTATATACTATAGTATATAATCTAGTATATATGCTAGAGTGTTTTTCCTTTTGGATTATTCTAGAGCAGTGGTTGTCAACCTTTCTGAGGCTGTGACCCCCTTAATACAGCCCTCGTGTTGTGGTGACCCCCAACCATAAAATCACCTTTGTTGCTGCTACATGGCTGTAGTTTTGCTGTTAGGATGTCATTCAGCCCTGGTGAGAACTGCCGCTCTGGAGCCTCCTCTTCGTTTACTAACAAGTCTCTCTGTTCTCATCCAGTTTCATTCAGCATTTGATTGTCCTTAATACCAGTAGTTTTATACAGAAATGTCCCATTTCTGTTATTACAACCTTTTAATTTTTTTTTTAAATGTAAACTCTACCTACTTTGCTATGTACCAATTGATGGATTCATCTAGTTTGATACACTTACTGTACCATTCTGGAAGAAACACGTGATACTTAAAAAATGGAATCCATGTAGTCTGATGGGTATCAGCTTAGCTGCTGTCTGTCTTCACCTGTCATGAGGTGTAGTCATCCTGCAGTGGCTAGTAGTCACTGAGTAACAGTGACCTGGAAAGGAGGAATCTAACCAACTGCTTCAGTCTTCAGTCCATGGAGTGTGTTTGAGCCTAATGACCACATTAACATTTGCCCCAGAATGCTGTTGTCGCTCATTGGGTCCCCCTTTCTACTTGGTCCATGTGGAACCCGATTTGCCAGCCTCCTGGAATAGAAGAAAAGCAGGCTCCCACCACTGCATGTGCAGGTGGAATGCGTGGTGAGCACATTTGTCTTGTTGTTAATTTGTCAGAGAAGAGCTATCCCTTTGGAGTAGCCTCCAAGTCTTGTTCTTCTCAGAAGGAAAGTGTGAAGGCAGCTGTTGGTAGACCCATGTTCTTCCCCTTGCAAGTGACCCAGAAATCAATTAGTCGGAGTTAAAAAATAGGTGGCTATGTCTTTTCCTGTGTTCACTCACCGGAAAATAAAAATAGGTGTTGACTTCTCTGCCTTCATACCAATACGCCCTCATCTATAGACCAGCCTGTTCCCCGTTGTTTCAATTGAGTAAACCCTGGTCCCAGGGTCAGCTTTGTTTACTGGTAATTGTCAGTGTGTGGATCACAGTGGCAGACCTGCTAGCGGTAGGCACATCCTACCTGTCACTTTGAAAAGGGGTTGAAAATAATAGCTCACACGCAGCAAAACTGTACCCAGGATTGTGTCGTGACCTTTCCCTTTGGTTAATTTGCCTCAAGGTTTGATTTCAGGGGACAAGGAATAATTGAATATGCCTAATAACTAAATGTTCATTTGGGACAAAATCCATCAAAATATAATTGGCATTTGATTTTTATGAAGGGAGAAGGAAACCCACTCAGCTGTCGAGGATGCATTTGAAGGATCTCTGACCACTCGATGTATTATTTGATGCTCCCTTTATAATATATATTAATTGCAAATACTTGAGCATTTGAACATTTTCCCGGAGCACTGCTTGGAGAGACCAACTGTTTTTGTTACTGCTCCTCTTAGAAAGGCGGGGAAGATTATTGGTCTGCTGTGCAATAATTTACTCCTCTTTGATATGCAAACGATCCACGGTGAATATAAAAAAATCCTATCAGACTCATTTCACAGTTCTTAACCACTCGGATTCTCTGGAGTCCGTCGCCTCATTAGACCAGTGCTCTCCAATGCTAGCATAATTAAAATCTTTAACAGTTTAGCAAAGTAAAGATGTTTGGCTGATCACGTTGAGATGATTATCTAGCCATTGTATTCTAAATGACAAAAATAAATTAAATTTAGACCTTGGCATTTTTTTATTATGTGTTTCAAATGAATATAACGCACACAGCCTTCTTTTTCCCAATCCAGTACGTTTTGGTTTGGTAGGAAATAAGCCTGTTTCGGCTGTTGCTGTCTAACCAGAAAATGGCTGGCTCTCTGGGAGCGCTGATGGGGACAGTGACCTGCAGCCCAGGCATGCAGTTCCGAGGTGGAGTTGCCTTGGAATGTACGGGGTGCGTGGCTGCTTTTCCTCCTTCAGAGGAAGCTGTAGCTTCTGCTGTTCTTAGGTGCAGTTCGGAACCTGTCTCTGGTCATTAAGACCAACCTAAAATACACAGTGAATTGGAATTTGGGAAGTCTGGCTTGTACCGGCTTTGCTGGATGGGATAAAGATACAAAGGTCCACGGTGATGAGGTTAACATACTGATGGGATCTCATCTTAGAGAAAATAATGGTTGACAAGTGTTTCTTGGAGACCCCTGCCCATTTTGACCCCATTCACGCAAACAAGAGAAGTTTGTTACTCTAAGCTTATTTTCCTTTCCATTTTACTCTGCAATGGCTCATTAGCATTGATCTCAAAAATGACAGTAATAATAGTGTTACTTGTATAAAAAGTTACACAGTCTTCAGTAGACACATCCATCAATTAAGCATGTGGTACTAGAAACCAAAATTAATGAGGAAGATAGGTGTGTTAATGAAATAATCATAGTATAATCAATTTGACTGTTAAAAGTTGAAAAGCATTTCAGGAAGATGGTATGAATTCATAATTTATGTCTAAAAGTGATTAATACAAACTATATTTAATAACAAAGCTATTTGTCATCATTTAAGACTTAAGCACAAAAATTACTCATTTTGTGGCTCATGTTATCGTGAGCCTATAGTTGAACAAATTTATTTTGAGGCCTCCTATGTGCCTAGAAGTAAGCTGGCCTGCCTTCGCTCTCCTAAAACTGAGAAACAGCCTTTGGATGGAGGGAGCCATGCTGTTGCAGAATAGCAGTTGCTTGCATCCTTTTCAAGGTGTCTGTTCTATGCGAAGAGGGGACTTCAATGGCTGCTCCGTGGGAGGGTGCACTTATCACTACCATATTTGCGTAGTTGGGAGGGAAAAAGGGAAAGTGTGAACACCCTAAAGCCCCCCCTAACACTAAGCTTTGTTTACTGACTCTTTGATTTAATTACTGTTTGAAGAGGGACGGAATTAGCTGTTAATTGATTTGATTATCCAATTTGTTTGTTTCAGGCATGATTCCAGCGGAACTGCAGCAGCTCTGGAAAGAAGTGACAAGTGCCCACACTGCAGAGGAGACCACAGGCAGCAACCACAGCAGCCTAGACCTGACCAGCACATGTGTCTCATCCTCGGCACCTTCCAAGACCTCCCTCATCATGAACCCACACGCCTCTACCAATGGACAACTCTCGGTCCACACTCCCAAACGGGAAAGGTAGGCCCCTGTCTGCGCTCAGTACTGTCATCCCCCTGGAAGGAGCAGTTGGCCTTGCCCAGTTCTTTGTCTCTGGGAAACCTCATTGTACTCATGGGGCTTGAATGTGCATATGATTACTCCAGAATGTATTCACTTTGGTTTGGGTGTGAGGCATCTAATTATTTGCACCTTTCCAACATGGGGTTAGCATTTTCTCAGATGTACGCTCATCTTGGGAGCCCTGGCAGGCTCTAGTGGTTCCTCATTGGAAGGGTTGGCTCCCAAGGCTTTCAGGTCAACTGTGTGCTTCACCAGGAGCTCACTCCATGCAAAGTGAGCACCTTGGCTCGGAGCACCTTCGGAGGCGACAGTGCTGTCTGCTATGGACAATTTCAAGTCTTGTTTTGAGGAAGCCAAGTGCTTACTGCTAGTATGTACTGCTCCCCCTTGAAGTGAGGGAACCCATGTTTTTCTCCATGTGTCAGACGGAAGTGAAGGAAGCCTGAGTCTCTTGGGCATAGACACTAAGGAAAGATTTAAATGATGGTGAGTTGGCCTCAAGCTCACTTTCTCATGATGGGCCTAGAGTTAGCTTTGTGCCGTCTGGTGCGTTCCTGTTTATAAGTTAAGGCTTTATGTTTTCAATGCCCTGAGCTCTTGTTGAAGCTTGGACTGTTTTAAGATCCTGACTGCGTTGTGTTCCTTAAGGCCCCAAGGAAAGGAAGCTGTTTGTTCATTGTGTTTTACTCAGAAGCAGTATTGCCAATGTTGAAATATGCTTCAGAAATGGAATATATAATGTTCTTCAAGTGGACCAATTTTTTTTTTTTACTGTTTACTCTTTTTAGACCCTTTCTTATATATTTCATATGTGGAGCTTGCAGACACAGAGGGCAAGAAGCCTTACCAAAAATTCTCCCAGCAAAATACTTTTATCAGGCAAAAGCAAATTTGCTATTTTTTTTTAAGTCCAAATGACTTGGTGAAAAAGTTTTGCTTTTATCTATCAGCTAAGCAAGAATAGTATCATTTCATACATTTTCTAAAATACTGAGCACTGTGCCCTCTGTTTTAACTAGATATGCATTGCTATATTAGAAAAATGCTGTCTGAAATACAATGTATAATGCTACATAATTACATAGTGATGTATTGGTATGTGCCCACCTGCACAGTGGTGGCCAGATAATATAATGGGAATGAAAAACCCTTCACTGATAATGTAGCCATCGTAGCTGCGCAGATGGAAGCATCGCCCCAGTGGTTGTGGCCGTGGTCATATACTCGGCCTGTTGTGTGTAAAGTGTCGCACGTACGGTGATAAATAAGACATAACCCTTGACAGTGATAATGTGATCAGTCAGTGTGCTTACTGTACTGTGCTGTGTAATTGTTACTTAGGTTCTATTCTTCCCGTAACTCTCAAATATATTTCACCGTGTTGGTGTGGCAGCAACCTCCAGAATTGTGTGTCACCTCATGCCTCGGCTGCATTGTGGGTTTTTTGTTTTGTTTTGCTTTGTTTTTTGCATTTGGTTTAATATTGGGTGGTTGGGACTGTAAGAACAGTCGATGATGGTACCACGTGTGTTTGCACATGCACACATAGCCTCGATGTGTAGTCTTGTATCATTTAGGTCTTCATGGGTATATGCTGTGATGTTGCTCATGTCTCAGAATGGCACATATAATTATGCATATCTCCTGAGTGGCACATATACTTATGCATGTCTGTGTATGTATCAGATTTGAGCTTAAAGAAAACATCAGAGGTTTTCAGAGATGAGGATAATACATGTATGTTATAACTCTAATAACGGAAAGCCTCCTTGAAGATTTCTTTGGAATGTCTCTGGTAGTCATGGAAAGTACGAAAATATGCTTTAAACCTAGTGGTCTAGAAGGGATTGAAGAATAGAACGGTGAACAGGATCAGTTTGTAGCCTGGTCCAAGCACAGCTTCCTGTGCTTCCCGCTTTCCAGTGGAGAACACGTGTACCTGGAAAGCAGTCATTAGTTTTGCCCTAGAATCTATTATAATGTCTTTATTTCTTTTCTTCTTTTAATTTCCAAGTAGCAAACCTTGGATGGCTTTAGCAGAAAGATTCTAGGCTGCTGCCCTTTGTGGCAGCGGCTCTCCCTGTCCCGAGGTTGGTGCTGTCCATTTACTGCAGAGTGATTGAATTACATCTTTATCCATAGGCGGAGCAGGAGGCCGGGCCCTGAAAAATGCCGACTGATGCACTTAAGGTATTTGTTGCAATCTTGTCGGCTGCTGTGGAGACTGCACAGATTTTCCACGACCCAGAAAAGTCTCCTTGTTTAGATGCGCTGTGCTCAGTTTCCTCTTAAAAGGTTCTCTATCTGCAGTCCGATGGTAGAGCAGCAAGGAGGCAAGCTGGGGAAGAATAGGCCTTTTCATGTCTTCAGACACATTTGAGAGTAAGTGGATCTAAGACACAGTCTAATTCCTGCAGACTAAGTTTGTTTGATTTTTTTTTATGGTCCTTATTTGTCTGCACAAATGTTGCATTTAATCTTACGCTAAAATTAGACTGTGGATCAGAAGAGAATCGAGAGTTCCACCAGCCTGAATCTGGATGTGAGAACAGGCTGAGTTCCTGTTACACATGCAGGGATGAGGGAACTAGGAAATTATATGATGTTAGTTACTCCCTTGATTGTCCCATTTCCTATTATCTGCTCCATCGACGGTGATGGCTAGATTCAAGGAAAACTCAAGCAAGCACTTGATTTTAATTTTTGGTGAATGCAGGGCCTTGGACATGTTAAGCAGAAGCTTTATCACGAAAGTAAAATCCCTGCCTTGTACTAGCCGCCTTTGAATTGATTATAATACCTTAGGTTAAACATAGCGTAGTAGCTTTAATCGTGTAGAATTGATCATTCTACAATCAACAATCTTTAAGCTGGTTTCATATACAGGTACCTAAAAATGAGTATTAGCCTGTCCTTCCCTTCTTGGGTTGAATATTTATTCATTTATTGGCAAGGCCGGGGACATGCTAGGCTGGTGGTCTACCACTAGCCCAGCCCCTTCATATGGTGTATTTTACAATCCCATAGGTGGTGGCCACCTTACGAGTCAAAGAGGGTAGCAAAGGGAAGCAATAAGAAGGAGGAGATTGCCGCTATGGAAGTATGTTCTCATGTGCGTACCTAGCTGTCAGGGAGACACCTCAGAAGTTCTCCTTGCTGCCACGAACACCTTTTATCCCTTCCTCTCTAGAGCATTTGTGAAATAATGCATCCTTACAGGCTCCCCTGTGATTGCCAGGGGATACTCTTTCCCCCCACCCTCGAGCAGTAACCACACAAGCAGGAGGCCTTGCCACCATGCACAGTAGTCCAGCCTGGCAAACTCCGTCCTCAGTGAGCAGCCTTCAGGGGATTGTTTTCCTGAAAAGATCTAGGAGTGTTGTGTGTGAGAATTGGTTGGAGAGAGAAAGAGAGAGAATTTTTTTTTTTAAGTCATGGGATGTGTAAGGCTCTTACCTGGCTCACATATCTCCATGCCATTTGGAAACCTCCATCTTCCCACTCTCGCTTGCCCCGTACGTTTTGCAGCCTCTGTGAGCAGCCGCCGCCGCAGTAGCTCTGGGGTTTGGTGAGCTGCAATCTGTTAAAGAGATAAATAATGTGCTTGGCACGGCACTCCTACTCTCCTCTTTAATTTGTCTTACACAAGGAAAATTATAATTAAATCATTCAGGGTAAACCCTTGAGTGCAGAGAAGGGAAGAAACACACTTTGGTAAAGATTGCCAATAGAAACCCACTTCCCTGTTGTGCAGGGTGGAGACGTCCATCAGTATTCAACAGTATGCGAGGAGGAACGGCCCATGTGATTTGTGAGGCGGATGCCAACACTCAGATCAAGGCTTGTTAAGATCCTGTCCCCGTGCAATCATGGACGGTCAGCATCGTTAGAATTCAGTGCGGTGCCACGCTTCCTGCTTTGAGTCTCTCCTGACAATTTAATAATGTTTATCGTGCTGATTATATATAAAGCCATTGGTGCAATAAACACCCCTGTTGTCAGTGCCTCAGAGGAGCACGGTGGGATCAAGTTGAGCATGCCCAGAGCTAAAGGAGAGGCATGGGAGGAAGCAGGTGTGTTCAAAGCCTCCTTGCCCATGCACTGCTGCTATAGAGTCACGACCTCTTAATAGACAGAAGTGAGACCTGGGATGCCTGTACACATGAAGACGTTACCTTGTTCACTTTACTTGAGGAAACAGTCCCTTCAGGAAATTCCAAGTTTTGGTGTGGGTAAACAGAACCAACAGAATGCAAATGAAACATTTATTAAAATGCTAAATTTAGTAAGCCCTTTGAGCCTCTTGGATCAAAGCAGCTATGTAAATACAAATAGCAATTACTACTTAAGTAATTGCCTGAATTAAAATTCTAAATATCACATTATATTATGCTGCACCAGGAAGGGAAGGCACATTAAATCAGTCCCTTCCTGCTTGCCCGTTGCCGCTAGACTCTTGCGTATGGACTCATGGCTTTTTTTATTCACAGGACTACTTTGGGTGCAGTGGGGCCTGTCACCCATTGTACAGACAAGGAAGTTGAGTCGCAGAAACCAACAACGGCTCTACAGTTATACGACTGTTCTAGTGTCATACTGAGATCCATAATCAGACCTGATTTAAAAATTTTTCCATTCAGTATAGAAATGAGTACCTAAGTGAAATTAAAAACCCATGTCCCTAAGAGAAGCTTTAGATTTAATTGCAATTCAACCAAACATCAATTATAGCTTATTATTTTGTACAGGTTACAACATATAAAGGAAAACAAGCCCCTACATGTTTTTCTGTAGATAAAAATAGTTCCTTAGTCTTTTTTACCTTTGATGAAGGGAGGTGAGATTTATAAGATATAAATCACTATCGTCTGAAATAGTACACAAGGTGAGAAAACAAATCCCCTGCAGGAAATGCACACAGACAAATGCAAGCAAGCCCGTGCCTTTGCAGGCATTCCCCTCGTTTGTTGCCCTGCCTTATAAATCTTGCGTGTCCTCGCTGAACGTACCATGTGGTCTTTCTTCTATTTCAGCCGCCTTCTGCAGTCCCAATTAGAAATGTTACTTCCTCCCCATTCCTTCTCAGTGTTTTTGACTTCAGGTCAGGCATTAGCAGATGTTTTATAACAAGTATTTCTCCGATTCACTATTCTGCTCAGTATTTGTTGCAAGACTTCCTTAAAACCTTTGCTTAAAGAGGCTTCTTCCAACTCTGCCAAGATTGGGGTTGTATGGCTTCTGCTTGCTGTGAGGCCCCCATCTTCTTAGACATGAGTGACGCGCACGCTGGAGCTCTTCACTCTGAGGTCTAAGCTGACCTCAGTCGAGGCATGGTATTACCTTCTGTGTTTTCAGGCTCACTTACTGGCATAGCCCTGTGCACTCATGTTGCCCGGTTTGCTCTGTGCAGCTGGCAGCCGCTTTCAAGTAAGCCCTGAAGGCTTCTGCTTGGTTGGTGTGCTTTTTGGACCGCTCCAGCTGATTCTCGGCCTCGGTTTTCTGTTTGTGGCCTTGTGGACATAGTGCTGTATATTTTTCTGTATCTCAGAAACATTTGTGCTCGTGGCCCCCTGATACTTGTGAACAGCAGGGAACTTGGAAATATGGACTTCCCTGGTGTTTTAATTTGCTTCCTCTTTGGAGGAGAGAAAAAAAAATAACAGACCAGTTTTGGTTGATGAAGAAATGCTGGTGCCCTTGGCTGAATTGTTAACATTCTGGAAGTCTGTTTTCAGAGCTGCCCTGGACACAGGCACCTTTAACTTTGCATACTCGCACAGTGGCATTTAGGGGTCTGATGAATCAGAAATTTCAGCAGTAAATTCAAGTTTCCATTTTTGTGAATAATACTTTCACACTGAAATTTTTTTGTTTCTTGTAAATCACGTTGTTTTACAGTTCTCCTAATTTAAAGCACTGAAAAAAACCCCATCCTGATCATTCTTTCCATGAAAGCATTTCCGAGAGAGACTGGGTGGTCAGATACTGGCTTTGCACTTGTTGCTCCCACGAGCTGCCAATACACCTTAGACACGGAAGGGATGTATTCCAAAGGCCCGCCCTCAGACCCACCGGCCACATTCAGTCTCCTAGCTTGATTCTATAGATAGTTTTCATTGGGACATAGTTGAGCTCATTTCATATTTTCATTTACATATTTGTCACAGTTGTGAGCATGAGTATTGTCAGCCTAAATCCTGCGACCCATTAAAACCAGAGACAGACATTTAGCAAACCAGAGGCGGAATATTTATTACCTGACCAATTTGGGGAAGCTGCCTGCAACCTTTAGGCTGTTTGTCAGATGCAGTGACAGTCTCCGAGTTTTGTTTCTTTCCCAGTGCTGGGGATTCGGGATAGAGGGGTTTTGTTGCGTGCTCAGCTTCCCTCTTTTCAGGACTTGTGTTCCTTTAGTCTGTTACGGTGTTGTGTGACTTGCTATTTGCCATACAAATGTTCTTGGCTACTCAGAGGTGCTGACCCAGAGTTGTGTTGTGCCTTGCCTTGTTAGAAACTTAAGAGGCCCAGACCTACTAAGCTAGGATGTGTGTTATCAGAGATCCCTGGAAGTTGGCCACAGATGCCCCTTCAGGTATAAGAAAGAGCTTCCCCAGGCGTCTTCTGGTGGGAAAAGCCATATTTATTCCCTGTAGCTGTTTCACAACCTAGTTCCAGAAAACTAGTGCCTTGCCACTCTTGTTCAGTCTAACAGGCATGGCATTAGACAGTCCAGTCCCACCCACTCCCTGTCCTCAGGAGTTACTGAGAGACCTTGATTTGAGGCCCCCGGTCTTGGCTCTGTGGTCGGAGGCAAGTGGTACTCTTTCAGGTTTTCTGTCCTTCTATTCTTTGGGAAATCTGAACACGGCAGGCAGTGGCAATGGTACACACTGAATGTCTCTGTAACTGTTCTTGTATGCGAAGCTCCATGCCCAGTAGATTTAGTAGAAGCCTTGATCCCGATTTTTCCATTTTTTTATTCCTCAAAGTAATTGTATCGTCTCCTTTGCACAGATGTTACATCCAGACCCCAGTAGTTGTTAAAACTTGCACAAGTTACATGGTAGCCGGTGACCACATAGGGAACTAGACTAGACCCTAGGTTTTCCTCACCCTCAAGTGCTTAGTTCTCAGAGGACAGCCCACCAGAACTACTGTAACTCAGACCTGAACGTTTGATTCGTCAAATTCAGAGAGGGAGCCTAGGAGGAGGCTGAAACCCCAGTGACTGTAATCTGTTTCCCAATCTGTCTTCCTGTACTGCTAGAATTGGAAAGAAATCCTAAGAACTTCGGTGATATCAGCTGTCCACACCACTTCCCTGCCATGTTTTCAAAGAAGGGAGGGAAGAGGCTGGGAAGCGAATGGGTTCAGCCGAGTGTGAAGACCACTCTGATTTCATGAAGGGTGAGGATGGGGAAAACAGAGGTGGCTCCGTATGGTGGCTGTGTGTTGACCGTCTCACTCTGAAGCCAGCTCATTCTCCTCACCTTCGGGGAAGCAACCTGTTGGGGAAAGAGATGTCCTCTCTATGTCAGATAGGAGCACTCTCTTGGGCAGCACATTGGACTGCAGCATCTGCTGTGTGAGTGGCAGCCATCATGCTCTGAGAAGCAGGGATTTATTTTTTTGTTTCATTGCTCCTAAGTGATCCTTCTGGGTCTCCTTAGAAGGAGGAGAGAAAACCTTTTCAGGGTAGTGTGGCTTGGTGCCTCACCTCCCAGCACCCATGTGTGCAGGAAGGCACAGAGAGGAAAGCTTAAAAATGTTACAGTACTGTAAGGGAAAGGTTTATAGATTATTTTTTTGACTGTTCACTTTGTGGAGTGATTAAAAGAAAGCAAAAAAGAAAGAAAAAACAACACAGCGATCATCCTCTACCAGCTGTTGTACGCTACCCCAATAAAGTACCTTTTACCATAACATAGCATCATTAGACTCCTCAATCTTACCCTGTTTATTGTGCTTAGCTGACAAATGCTTTCCAATAAAGTGACATCATTGGCATGCAGAGTTATATTCATTTTATAAGTTTCTCTTACATTTAGCTGATTTTATTTTTTTTGCCTTTGAATGTTGGATGATATGAATCCCCAACTGTGTCCAAGCAGCCAGGTTTTCTACCCCAAGTGATATTTGAGGCCTGGTCCTTTTTGATCTTCTGGACATCTTTCTTTGATGCGGGACCATTGCCAATGGGAGTTTATCACATAATCCCTGGGTCGGCACCTGTGCCCCTCCCCGTGGAAAACCTGCATTTGCCTTCTAATCCCGATGACACACTCGAGGTGTAAAGGGGTGTGCAGCCAGAGAGGAGTGAGAGCCCAGCTTTCCTCCCTCCCCCCACCCACCGTGGTACTGTGTTTTGACTCTTCACCTATAAACGGTACACGCTGAACCTCACACCTTTACTGCCTGAATTAGAAGAGGAGAAACTTTCCCCCCAGTGGGCATTGGAACCATCCAGAGGAGAAAGGGAAGCTTCGAGTCTCCACCTAAGCACTCACATGACGTGTCAAAGTCCCGGTGTCATCCTATTCTCATACAAGTTTCAAGTTCCCGTGTTCCTAAGTTGATAGTGGGGCCAGTGCTAGGAATGGAACTGAAAGTCACGTAGCTGTCAGTTGGAGACTGCTAAAAATGCTCGCCGCTCTTCCCCGGCCGCCCTTCGTAGTATTTGTTTTCTGCATCTCTCTTTCCCCGAGCCTGGCGCTGTGGGCCTTTGTAGGGGCGATACCCCTGCTGCAAGCTGACTCACGGGGGTGATTCACCCGAGTGCGTTACATATGTACAGCATGCCTGAAGTTCTTTATTCTACCCCCTTTTGTGATCAGTCAAGGTCCAAGTATATTATAGAGTGTAGTCTCCTCATTAAAACAATAGCAGGAGCTCACAAAGGGAAATTGTTAATATGTGTTCCAGCCTGTCACTTCTGCCTGTGTGAATGCAGAAGATAACCGCTCCTTTGGGAAACTACTTCGGGAATTGAGCAACACATCCGCTAGCCAGAGAATTCTCCTAACTGCAATTTTCCTTTCTGTGTGTACTCAGAAATAACATCCTTATGGGCTGCTCGGTGCCACTGCACAGACAGAGCACAATTGCCACAGCCCAGGTGGCGTTAATATGGGACAATCCCCCGGGCACATGTCGCCAAGAGTTGTACAGCTTGTTCAGTGTCTTCATCCATATGGCAATCTGTCCCATTCACAGAGAGGCATCAGGGCTGCGCCGGGTGGGGACCGTGGTCAATGTAGTGTGAAGAGGCAACCTCCGTGCGTGGCCACCTCCCTCGTGTGGCGTACTTAATTGTGGATCCGCAAGCCCACATGACACGCACACACAGTAGCACATGCATGCACGCACTCTCACGTGCTCTCTTCACAGGTACTGATGTTTCCTTATTCCTCGGGTTCAGGAGCACACGGTTAAGTAAGCAGGAAGCGTTCTAGTGTGCTAAGCACCCGTGATGGATAGCAAGCAGGTTAAAGTCCCACACAGAGACCTTTCTGGGCGCTTGTTCAGCCTAAGCCCTGCATGCCTGTCCTTCGACCCTCCCAGACACTGGCACCCTTCTCTCGTTTCCTTTTTCTTTCTCTCTTAGAAATGCTCAGTGTTTTTCTTCTCCGATTTGATTTGTTGGGCTGAATAATTTTGGTTTCTCAGTCTTAAAATGGAAAAAAGAAAAGAACGGGGGGGAGGGGGATGAAACCAGCCTTCGAATACTGAGAGGACCCCAAGGTCTCCCTGGGAGTTGGGGGGGGGGGGTCTGGGACATTTCACCAGAAGGCACAGCGGACTTCATTTAGCTACTGGCCCCACATCGTGTTCTGCTTCTGTGTAACTATTTGTGTTCTTGTTTGGTAAACAGAGCCCATAGCAACTGTGGGCTGTGGTGTGCTCTACCTGTAAGACTCCCTAAACAAGCAGGCTCTCATGACCTTCAACTCCCAGGCCTTTTATAGTCCTCAAGGGAAGCTGTCTCCAGGCTGGCCGATTTTGTCTCTCTCCTTCCTCCCTTGCCTTTTAAAAATATACTCCAGAGACGATCTTTGCGGGATCTCTTCCGCAGTACGTGTTCTCCACGTTGGCTGTGATTACTGAAAGGGCTTGAGGGCCTGTGGTCGCCGGCAGAAGGAGAGAGAGCCCGAAAGTGTGTGGGGGAAATGAAGTACGCAGTGTGTGCTTTCAAAGAGGTGGACTGAGTCATCTGGTACACTTCAAGGTCACTGTACTTCCACGGCTGTGGTTATGTCTCTCCTTTTGTATCTGAGCCATCGGTGGGAACGTTCTGGTGCATATGAGCCCCGATATTCAACTCACATTTCTCCCTATGAGTCATAGCTATGACAAGAATGAGATGTCTCGTGTTAAAGATCAGTGTGAGAAATAAATGGCAGTTTACTTTAATTAGAAAAAAATTGACACCAAGAGCTGGGATAATCCAGTGGCGTTTGAATAAATTAGAGGGTGGTTCAGACTGGCATAAAAAGAAACTTAACAAGGACAAACGGGAAGTTGTCCAGAGTTTGGAAAAAAAAAAAAGTGTTTCTAAGTGGGACACCAGTCAGGGAGTCAGGGGACAGTAGTAATGTATCTGTTCACTAGTCGGGGGACAGTACTCGTGTATCTGTTCAACCAGACTTGCCCAGTGGCACCACAGGCCAGGTGTCTAAGCTCCAAGAGTTACAGCTGGGCAGCTTCAAAATATTGCCTTAGGGAGCACACACGCCAGTCGAAGGGAAAGAGAGAAGATGTCCAGAGCCATGGTGGAAAGGCAGTTCAATGGGCCATGAAGGTCCAGGACGGAGCTGAGTGCTACCCTGTGGACTTAAGGATGAGCGGGCAAGGCAGAACTGGTGAATGATCTTTGAAGAGGTCAAGGAATAGCTAGCTCTGCCACCTTAGGGCACAGCAGAAGCCAAAGTCCCGAGGCAGACGCAAAAGGAGAGCTTGCCCTGCAGGTCACTACCCCTGTCTGACGTGGGGTCTCTGTGTGGGGAGATGGTATACATATGGCAGCAATGCATAGCTGCATGAAACAGGTTAGTTCCTCCCACCGAGCCCTCATTTTCCACACCTGGAGTTAGTGTAACGTGTCATACTCAGCTCGGGTAGTGGGTTAAACCAGGACAATCAAAGAACTTGTAAGTGTTCTAGTTGCCTGCGTGCTATAGTTCCCCATCAGTGCGCAGTGTTATTACCATTGAATGTATTTATCAGTCAGTTCAAAACGCATTTGTCTTGTGCCAGTTGCAGTTTCTGGGCATTAAAAGATGAGCGTGGCACAGTTCTTCCCCCTTCAGGCGCTCAGTTTAACCAGGGAGACAAAAGTGGAGACAGACACTTGTGACAGAAGCATACAGCCACATCTAACACAGTATATGACCTGCTAAAAATAAAAGGGGCTGCTAGCGGGGTACCAGAGTGCGTTATTCCCTCTACACACACACAGCCTCCTCGAGGATTTGAAATGCACTGGGCCCCCAGAGGAGAAGTTCAGCTGTCTCGTCTAATGTCAACCCTTGCTCTCCATCCCAATCAGCCTGGCACTTTAGTGGGTGCTAAATCCCCTGCGTGGACTGGCAGTGGTGTGGGGGAGAAGGTGGGCCGGTGAGCCCAGTAAGAGCGCTTCAGTGTTCTCCACCTTTCGGCCCACGTGCCGCATGTACCCAGGGGACCTGCAGCATTACCTGCAGAGGTCTCGAACAAGTAGAGCCATTGAGGTTTCTGCTCGGCATAGATTTTAAGCTTGAAGAAACATGCATGGAAACACCTGTGGACCTGACTGAGCTGCAGCTGTTGCTGATGCGGTAAGTGAAGGTGGGGGTCGAAAAGCTGCTCCCTTCATCCGTCATGCTCTGAGAACCAGCTGGTACCCGTGGGCTGTGCCATCCTTTCCGGGATGTGTGAGGGTCCTTCCTGATGTCCTTCCACTGTTAAGATGGGCAGAGAGTCGGTGTAAAGGGTAGTGACAAGAGAAAGAAGTCTGGGTTCACTGTCAAGACTCATCATCGCAGAGAACAGAAGTCCCCAAGGCTGTGGCCCAGCGCAAAGGACTCTGGTCATGGCCTTTGTGCCATCTCTAAATGCTCTCTGGTTTTGTTGATAATAAACTTCTGTATTTTAGGGCTTTTGTACTCCCCTGGTTCTGCTCCCAGCAGAACTCCTAGCGATACTCTAAGGTCCGTATCACAGATCCCAACACTCTGTGTCAGAGTCCTGTTCAGCCCCTTCTCCCCTGTGGGGGAATCGGACATGGCTATTTCAGAGCAAGAATGCTGTTCGTTACAGCCCATGCGACTGCGACTCTTCTCCATCAGTTACAAAAGTAAAGAGAAGTTTAACATTTTTCTCCCATTAAATGGTTTGTGAATCAGGTATGCCCGTACTATTAATATACTACCCATGCTAGAATACCAGAGACTGGGAGGGTGAGATATGTGTACGTATATACACATTTAAAAACTTGGTCCGCGCACGCTTTAGACATTGGTGGTATCTCAGCCATTTGGGAACCGTATGCACCCTGACTTGGGCATTCTGAGCTGCGGTGCTTACCCAGTTGAACATTAATGACCTGTGTTCAGCAAAGAAAAAAAAAATCAACATAAATAGCGTGCGTTTCTGAGGAAACACGCAAGCCTGATGGCTTTAAGCCAATGTCCATGTGTCACGAGTTCATCTGTCTCCTTCCTCTTCTGTCCCGTCATCCTGCTGCTCCTGTACCTCTGGAGAAGGAGGTAACTCTTAAAAGTCTTGTCTTGACTGGCAGTTGGAGTGGTGTTAGACTCTTTAGCTCTCTGCTCTTTGGGGGTTCTGGATGTTAGACGTTGGCTCCTCTAACATATGGCCCAGGTTCCACAGTGACCTTGTGACTCGCCAGTGCAAACACACAGAATGAGATGGCAGCCTAGTGGCATTAATAACTTTTGGATTAGTGGCCCCTGTGTCTGTATTGACACAGTGGCTCACAGCGCTCCTCAGACGGCTTTCTGTTTCCTTAATGAGATGCTGGTATTAATACAACCAATGTATAGAGTCTTAGTTAGAAACTCAGACTCGGCCTTGCTGGTGTCCAGAACAAAGGCCGGACCTTGGCCGCCTCTTACTCTTTACCTCTGTTGATTCTCTCGCTCATCACCTTGCAAATACAGGTGTTCTGCTTCCGTCACCACCCACCCTGTGCGCTGCGGTGAGGTCTGAAGGCCCTGGCCAACCTTGATTTCTGTCGTGCTCATTCTTCCCCCTGCTCCATTGTCCTCCTGTGCCCAACACTCCTGGTGACTGGGAAGACATTTACCAAGTTCCTCTCGGTGTAGTGGAGAAGAGGGGGTCAGCTCCTATTGGTGATCTGATCGCTGATGAAGGTTAGCTTCCAACCATACTGCCAGGCTGGCACACAGCCTCCAGTGCGTAGCAGCCATGGGTCAGCTACATAGCTAGCCTACACAGGAGACATCCCCACTTCTGCAGTGACCAGCTCTGCTTAAGAACACTGGACACAGCCGTCTGTGGAGTGCAGGCCCCTGTGAATCTTGTCCAGGATGTATAGGATGACTAGAAGGTTCTTCCTCAGGAGACATCAGACGTGACATGTGTCTTCAGCACTTGCTGTTGTGTTGGTGTCGGCATAGCATAGATGGCAAGCTCCCACGTGGGTCTCCTGGGGACTCCACCTGGTGGCCTCTTTAATCCGACAATCAGGTGCCTCTCTGTTGTGGGGTGGGGGATTGGCCTGTTTACTTGTAGGATTATTTGTGAGGTTCTCTTTAAAGCAAGTCATTTTTAAAATTGAAATTGAACACATCTCATCCTCTGAAGTGGCCCCTGTGAAGTCATCTAATACATACTACACTAGGTCTGTGGGTCTCCTTGTGCATGCCCACTCTGTCTGGCCTTGTTAGGGCACCTTTGCGTAAGGTGTGATTGTTGCATGTGGGCATTTCTGTGGTATTTTGTCATTGTGTAAAGGCAAGGATCACGGCTGTGTATGTACCGTGCCCAGTACTTCGAAGTCCAGCTTGCATGGTCTTCCTGTTTTCTGAGAAGAATCCAGACTTGTACTTGCCGTCCCCTTGAGTCTCTTTATCGCTGATATAGATTCCCTTACTTCCAGGACCAGGGATAGAAGCCATGCTTAGAAGATACCCGAAGCAGATCTAGAGTTTGGGGATGAAGTTTTAAGATGCTGTTCAGTTTGTTGATTCAATGGTGTGTGCCGGAATATTCTTGCTCAGTGTGATACTTGGCAAGTATAGCCAGCAGCCAGGTCCCTCATGGCTTACCTTAGTGTTTAGTAAACAAAACAGAGAGTGACCTGTCATTGGCCTTTCCTGTTGTTTATGTTTGTGTGTATCTCCAAAACAACAGGAGCCTTCTATGTAATTTGTATGTTATAGGGGCCCGGTGAGCCCTTTTCAGAGTCTGTAGTTGTTAAATGATAAGGCTACCCAGTGCCGCCATATTGCTTGTTTCTGTATCTCAGGATTAAAGACTGCTGTCCCACAGCAGATTAATGAGCTGCAGGGAAACAACCCCTTCTCTCTGTGGCAAAGTCTTAGAATAACAAACTGACTAATAGCAAACAAGTAACCGAGAGTGAGAAGGGCCAGTTAAGGCTGTGTGATGTCGTTGTGTGCAAATACTTAGTGTGAAGTAAGAAGCCTGTCTACTTCTAGAAGTTTCTCTATGACACTAAAGATAAAAGGTACTTTATACAGAGTTGCTGGGAGCACTCCTCCGTTCTGGAGTCATTGGTCTTTTCATTCCCACATCTCATCTGCTCTTCTGTAGGCAGTGGACTTGACCTGTGGTTGGGCCTGTAGCCAATTCTGCGGAGACAGAACACAGTATAAAAACATCCCAAACTGGGGAGGCATTTTAAGTGGGGTCAGAGCGCTCGCTGCACAAGCATGAGGACCTGAGTTCAAATCCCCTGTACCCACATAAAAAGCTAGACACGACTACATTTTTGTCTGTGACCATAGCACAGTGGTATGCAGAAACAAGAGGCTTTTTGGACTCCAGCCTAGTTGTGTTCAGTCTCAAGATAATAAGACTGAGAGTGTTATATCTAACCAGAGGCCTCCTCTGCCTTCCATGTACCTGAACACACAAGTGTGCTTGTATCGTCACACATTACGTATATAGACGTGAGCACGCATGAAAAAACGAAACATTCCAAGAATAAAATCTTGAACGGAAAGTTGGACAAAGTATTTATGGAATCATCTATTTGACAACTGTGAATCTTCAGGTCGTGTGTGATCAAGGCCCAGGGCTGTCTCATCTCGTTTGGTGCCACTTTGAGTGTGTTTGATTCAAGTTGATGTACTGGATGTTTCATAAACATTTGACACTAGTTTTAGAAAATACAAGCTTCAAACTGAAGTCTCATAGTGGCTTTTTGGATCATAAAGCTCTCAAGTAAAGATTTTCACACCTAAACAGCTCCTAAAATGCTGTTCATGTCATTGGATGGATAACTGAGTTGCAAAGTAGTGGGTAAGGGCTGTAAGAAGGGAGATAGAAGAAGGAAAAAGTAGGAAGCCTGCCTTCCTTCCTTCCTTCCTTCCTTCCATTTTTGTTTAAAGTTAACATTGAAGAATGGCATGAATAGGTGGAAAAGCTTCAAACAGCCACAGCTTCCATGGACACTTATCATTGTTGTGTCCGTGGGCTAATGTTCGTGTAAGGGGCCTTTCATTACTGTACTTGTCAGCCCTGGGCCTGTGTATCAAGGGAACAGCTTTCTGGACCCCCGAAGCATCTCACCTAATGTTTGGGCCGGCAATGAGCAGAACTTTCCCATTCAGAGTCACATGCAGTGCGTAGGCGAGGGCAGGATTCTGTGGCTCAAGTATTTACCGTGTGCACATGAGGAAGGCTGGGCCCATGGACAGGAGGCCAAGGAACTGGGAAGATAACAGGGAGAGACTTGAGCAGTGAGGAGTCTTAGGTGGCTCTCAGAGCCAGAGTTCCATCAATGTAGGCTGTCTGTTAGCTCACTCAGTGGAAGTTCAAAGTGGTTGGAACAAAACAAGTATTTCCTTGGGGGTAGGACAAAACCAACAGAAGGAGGTGGGATAGGGGATGGGTGTGTTTGCGGCAGGCCAGGGGATGGATGAGAGGGTGGTAGCCAGCTCCTGCTCCACAGCAGCGGAGAGATTGACACGGCACCTCTCTAGAAGGCATAGCTCACATGGCATTCATTCCTTTAATTAGCAACCATTAATCATGACGCCCTCCTGTTGACTGGTTGTTGACAAGATGCGCCACGTGGATGTATTTTAGGTGGTGTCCTTGGCAGAAGTTTGGTGGAGGTTTTACCACAGGGATGGGCTCCTGTGTGGTCCCTTCTGTTTTTCAATGAGGAAATCGAGAGGGAGCGCAGAGACGCCATTAGCACAGCTCTCGTGACAAATGGAGACTTCGTTGACTGAGCCCCTGGCTCTCCCTGGGTAGAGATCGTGCCTACCCCCCCAAAAGTGTATGTCCACTCCATTTGCTTGTCAAAGCCATCCACCGCACATTCTGGAAGGATTTTTCAGCCCATGGAGGAGCAGCAGTGTCTGGGAACGTTTTCTTGTAGGCCTTCCTTCTCCACGAAGTCCAGCTGCTAAGGCTTTATTTTAATTAAAAATTGATTATTTCTGTCCTCACTCATCCAACCCCAAAAGTTATCTTACCGTTGAGTTTCATTTCAGGAGCTGTTTTATGATTTTTAGAGCTCTTCTGTGAACACCACATGGCATGACTGAAACACATGACGAATGGGGTCTAGGGCAGAGTGGAGCTAAAGAAAAGACCCCAATCCTGGTGTTACTCTTGCATTAAGTTGACCTTCAGTAAAGGTGCAAACCATTCACGTGGGAGTGCAGGAATCTTTCCATCAAATTGTGCTGGGGGTGACATTCCAAAGAAGAGACCTGATCCCTTGCCCTGTACCATGTGCACAAGCTGATGGACAGTGGCTCACAGACCAGGAGAGGGTGAAAGCCATAACACTCTCAGAAACCAACATCTTCTCTGCCTTCAGCTAGGGTGCAGTCTCCGGGCCATACGTCAGAAGTGGAAGGAAAGAACATAAAATGCGCAGGTTGGACTTTGTCAAAATTAAATGTTGGTGCTTCACGGCACAGCGTCCAGAAAGTAGGAGACGGCCCAAGTGAATGCAGATATTTGTGATTATAGCTGCCGAGATATTTGTTTCCAGAAAAAAAAAAAGCAACAATAAGAGAGTGCAGTTAAAACCAGGCAAAGGACGTAAGTGGGCATTTCTGTAAGGAAGCTGTGCAAATGGCCTATCCACTAATGAAAACGCATTCGGCCATACTACTTACTAGGCAAGAGTCACTTTCCTTCCACGTGGGCTGGTGAGTAAATCAGCAAGCTAAGGTAACAACTCTTGGAGAGAATGGGAGGGTGCAGTGGTGCTCCTCTGGGAACATAGGTAGTGCTGGGATTTGGGCGTGAGTTACTTCAGGACCACTATGCTTGGCATGCCTGGAATCCAGGACTTGGGAGATGAGAAAGAGGATGGTAATTGAAGCCCAGCCAAATAAATAAATAAGTAAATAAACACAGAGAAATACATAAGTAAATAAAACTAAAGTTTACTATACAGACCAACAGTTTTTAGTGCTAAATGTTTATTTTGGTTGGGTTTTTTGTTGTTGTTGTTTCTTTCTATTGGCCTGTTTGTTTCAGAGAGAGAGAGAGAGAGAGAGAGAGAGAGAGAGAAGGCAATGAATTGGATGAGTGTGGGAGATGGGAAGAGGGAACCTTGATCACAGTATGAAAAGAACTGATTTTAAATTTAAAAAAATGGAGAGGGTAGAGAATGATTCTAGGAGCCTGAGGACCAGGATGCCTGCTGTGGGACAGTGTCTTCTAGAAACCTCAGTAATATGGGTACCGAAATAAGACCTATATAATGACAGCACAAGCCATCATGAACGAGGGACATTTCACAAGACCCTACTCTGAGATGAAGAACTGTAAACCAGTGGCTGCTGAAAGGGGGAGAATCAGTCTTTTGGGATGAGCCCCCAAAAGGTTATCCAGTCGCAAGTGGTCAGCCCCGAATAAATATACGTAAGAGTCATTCTAAATGGACTCGGTGGATATACATATGTCTGTACATATGTAACAGTAATAATTAAAGAAGGACAAGTTATGAATTTGAAAGAGTTGGGAGTGTAGTGGAGAAGGGAGAAGGAAGGTAGAAATTATGTATATACAATAATCATGCATAAAATTCTGAAAAAAATTAAATTAAAAAAAACCTTGAAAACACATTTAAACCGGTGCATAATTGACATATCAGAGCAGCCGTGTTCATAGGCACTAACATGTTAAACAGCTCAAATTGTTCATTAAGAAATTATCGGATTAAAAAAATGTGCCGCATAAATATAGTGGAATAGTACGTAGCCATAAAAAGCTGCGAATTGGATGTTAACTTCTAAACCATGCTACGTGAAAGGAGCCAAACACCAACAAGCACCTACTGTCCGATGGTGTTTATATGAAATGTCCAGAACAGGCAAATGTCTGGGGCTTGGAAGTAGGTAAGTGATCAGTGGGGGGGGGGGGGCGGCTGAAGGCAGGGAGGGGTGGGGAGGGCTTGCTGCTAGGTGCAGTTTCTATGGGGACGGTACAGTGTTCTTCAGTGAGACTGCAATAGTGGTTCTCTAGCTCCAAATGTAAAATGTGCATAGTTGTATGGAACATTAACAACAGCAACAAATTACGATTTTAAGCAATTGCAAAAAGATTGACATAGCTTTTCATGACTTAGTTTATCCAGTACATGCCCTCAAACTACCATACAGTTTATAATTTTGGTGTGATGGTTGGGTAGGAAGAAGGGGTATACTCCAGTAGACATCAGTGTTGCCTTTTGGTATGAATGACTCAAGTTAAAAAGACCAAGTAGGCAAGTTTGGAATGGGACAAAATGAGTTTGGGGCTACTCAGAAGACATGCCAGTGCATGTGTCGCTGGCATTAACAGTGATCTAGTTGCGGCTTTTGTGAATGGTGGAATTGATTTCTATACTGGAGGCCGACATGTAGGTTGGCAGGACGTGTTTGAGGTGAGGTGAGGTCTGTATTCCCTCTCCTTAGCCAAGAATTCCTTCAGTCGCCACAGGGGACCCACAGCTCAAGTGTTATTGAAGCCTGCAGACTGCAGTCTTGAGGCTGTCCTTGTGGCAGGCATCAGAAATAATTCCAGTGTTCAGTTTTGCCTGGGCAGTGAACTGGGCAGTGCAAAGTCCAGTCGCCACTGCTGAACATCCAAATGTCTCCAGGAAACCTAGGGTTATAGCTCAGGGAGAGCATGCTTGCCCAGAGTTCAAAGCTCCAGCACTGACTGAAAAGAGAGTCTTTTCTACCACCAGTGTGCAAGTAAAGGCTGTGGCTGGTGGATGTCAATGTCGGGAAAATAAATCGAACAGAAATAGCATAGCAAATGTCATTGGGAATGGAGGCATCACACCATAGCAAATGTAAACGCATTGATAAGTACCATGCAGTGTCAGGAGCTAGTTCATATCTATATGTAATTATACTTTCCCTGGCACGTTGACTCCTTCACATCTGAAACGCTACCACTGTTCTCGTGTTAAATTATATTTAGTTTTTACGTAGCACGGATTATCAGAAAAGATTTAAATCAACTGGCTTTTCTCGAATGCATCTATCTGTGTTGCGCATAGTCTGAATAAAATTAAGTAATACAAAGTGTCTTCAGCAATATTTTCTCCTGTGGGTTTGCATAATTCTGGTCTTTACCTACAAGAATAAGAGAAAGTAAATATTGAGTATATTACCACACAAAAATTAAATAGGACAAGTTGTTTGCTGTCTGTTCATTGATACATCTCCATAGCATTTATTGAGCACTGTGTGGGGTGCTCAGTATGTGGGAATGAGGGAGTGATCCCTGCCTACAGGAGTACTCAACCTGAGAGTTTATAGTAAAACAAACTAAAATGTCATTGAACATTTGACCTGGGGCCTGGCAAGTGTAGTACACACTTGTAATCCCAGGGCTTGGCAGAGGGTGACCGAAAGATCAGGAATTCATGGTTATTCTTGGCTCCATAGAGTTCAAAGCTACCTGGGCTAAGAAAAGACAGAAAGAGAAGGCGGGGGGGATGGGACAGGAAAGGAAAGGGATACTAAGAAAGAAAAAGAAAAGGAACAATTGATCCAAACTTTCTCAGAGTTTTATTTTGGGTAAATATGTTTGAGTATCTTCAAAGCAAATATAGTGAACATCTCTCATAGATACCAAAGGCCCACTCTGTGCCACATGGTCACCTCTGACCAGTTTATGTCATGTGAGCCTTAGGATTGCCTCCCACCGTCAGATGCTCTGAGCCTTAGGATTGCCTCCCACCGTCAGGTGCTCTGAGCCTTGCCTGCCCACTCTCTTTCAGCCTGTACCTGGAGCTCTGAATTAACTGAAGTTGATGAATTTGTGTTTGCTTTCTTGGCTCTTTTTGTCAGAAGCCAGAAAGCAGTGGAAATCTAATGTTCCTTCATCCACTCTCTTGATGAAACATTAAAGATCCTATCCAGAGATGTGACAGGGGTTGTGTGCAGAATGACCCAGAGACCAGGAGCCAGGCTCAGCCATGCATCATGGTGGCTGTGCAGCTTTACTATGGCAACATAGCCAGTGACAGACTGCAACTCCCATCTTGGGTTGTACTTGGCTATCGTTTCTACTGTATACACGAGTGTATGCAATGGTTAACAATTGCATGTCAGCAGGTTATCAACAAAATAAAAATCTCATAAAATGTATAAAAAGTTGTCAGGTAAATACTCAGCTTTCCTTGACTCCCCAGACATCTCCCAGTGTTGAGCTGTTGGTCCCTGAAGAGCCTTCGCAAAGGTCCCATCAGGGTACCACTGCCAACCTCTTCTTCCATCCAAATCTAAGTATTTTCTTCAGACAATGGAACATTTCAATGTATTCAGTTACACAGTACATTTGGAAAGCTGGAGACAGCGTTTGTTGCCACCTTACAAAATAGTAATACAACAGAAGAGAGAGATGGAGCAGTCACCCACAAGAATGTAAACAGTGATGTCTAGGGTGGGGTGGGGTGAGTGGATACCATGTCAGCCAACTCAGCACTGCGTGATAGTAAGAGAGCATGTGATCTTTCCACAATAAGGAGCAGTGTTCTAAGTTAAATAAGTAATTAAGTATGTGCTTCTGTGCACGGGGTTGTTGTTTGTTTGGTCTTTGGGGATCAGGACCTAAGTCATCTCTCTGACCTTCAGGTGATTCCAAGTTGAAGTAGAAATAAGCACTTAAAGGGAAATAGTTTCTGTTCATGTGTTCATCACATAAACCAGGAGGACAGCAAGCATCATGGGAGCTGGGCATGTTGTGGTGGTAATTCAAGAATTCCTGATTAAACTCGGTACCATTCGCAGTTCCCAACTGGTAGGAAGAGGAGTTTTTGCATTCTCAGTAGTCGAGGTTCCTGGCTTCTGCACACATCGTATAATGATGCAGGGTGGTGGGTACCAGGCACTCAGCAAGAACAGCTGGTACGGTATTCCTAGTGACGTATAAGCCGTAGTGTGAATGATTTGTTGATTTTTCTGAATCTTGGTAGGAAATTGGTGTATGCCAAGATGTTTAGCCTAATAAATTTTATCTCTGACATTACTTATAAATATAAGAAATATAATAGAATTCTGAGTATCCAAATTATAGGAATGGTTAAAGTTAGATCCCTAAGTTGGTAGCATATTCCCCATCAATAGCTGGAAGTTTGGAGACTAGTTGATAACACAGGAATTTCTATACAATAATGACATCAGAACTGGAGAGATGGCTCAGTGGTTAAGAGCAATTAACTGTTCTTGCAGAGGACCCGGGTTCGCTTCCTAGCACGCACATGGTGGCTCTTGACCATCTGTCGCTCTAATCCCTGGGGTCTCGGCATCTTCTTCTGACCTTTGCAGGCACCAGACACCCACATGTTACACACACACACACACACACACACACACACACACACACACACACACACACGTGAATGAAGCATTCATACACATAAAATAAAAATTTTAAACGTTTCAAAGGCAAAATGACATTAAATATAAAGAGTATAATTGTTCATGCTTTCATTTGTAAAATTTACGTATTTATGTGTGTCTTAGGATATTTATGCTCAGTATTTTTCAAATTTATATATATTTACATTTCTACACACATGTATATGTTCTAATAAAACTAGAATACCTCAATTAGTTTCCCATTAACTAGCTAGAGAAAATAGTGGGTTAGAGATTCTTCTGAAACCATTAAGAAGAACGTTTTTAGTAAATTAAGCCTTTGGTCTCAGAGTATGTGTGGAGTCCGGTGCTGGTGAAACAGTCTTCCGGTTCTGAAAGGTTACTAATGATGTGTACCTGCTTATGCACAGATTCGTAGGTGGAAGCCTCCGCTGGATGCAGTGGAATTTTACCCTCTCTTCTTAGAGGATGCCCTTCTTCGGTCGGCCTCATTCTCTAGTAGACGTTTCTGCTACCTTTACACATTGTTGTTAAAATTTCTTCTTTCTTTTGGTTTCTCTGTTTATTTCCTTTGTGAGAGCAAAAGTACCTCACTGGTATTTCCAAGTTGTTCAGTTCCAGCAAAATAATTTTAAAAACATAGGGGATCATTGCCTTTGGGAGGTATAGTTCTCCTTTCCAGGGTGTTCACTTTGATTTGCCTGTGATTTAAAGGTTTAGAATGTGCTTGCTGTGGGTGGGTTAGGGTCTAAGGGCCAGAAGCTTCAGTGGGTACCTACGGTCTAAATATGTGGTCAAGAAAGTCAATGAAGAGATACCTTACTAATAGGATAAAATACAATATGCATGCATGTGAGTGTGTGCTTGCACACTTGTGTGTGTGTGAGTGCGTATACTTATATCCTTGTATCTCACTAAGCTCTTGAAGTTCAAACCAAAGAGAGGCAGCAGAGGAAGCTGTATAATAGCCCATCCATTTGCGAGAAGGCAGTGTGCCCATGTACAAACCAGAACTCTAGGTGTTCATTGTACACTTTTATTAGATGGAACCTAAGGTTATTGAAAAATAATTTGTCTGAAAGGTGTGTAGATAGAGAAAATATTTGAGAATATGGCTTGTCGCTCAAACCCAGCGGACTCCTCCCCGCACTCCACATGGCTCAGATCAAAGCATCCCCCCGACTTGATCCCAGTGGCCAGATCATTACTTATCGATTGGAGCCCCACTGGAGTGTTAACCCCTTGCTGCCCATGTTTTCTCTCAAGCTTGCTGTCAGTGACTTGAGAAGTACAAACCTCCCACTCCACAAGTTAATTCTAAACTAATCATTGCTATTTGCCCTGAAAAATATTTTGTGGTATTGCACAGTATTACTTATAAAACATTTTGCTAGATGAATTTTGTTTTGTTTTGTTTTTTTAAAAGAGGACACTTGGATTTTGTGAAAGCAGTTGTCGTAGAGAGGAGGAGAGGAAGGAATGTAAATGTCCCGTGGCAAATGCAAGCGCTGCGGATCCAGTACAGGTTTTCCAGTTGTATTTTGTATACCCAGGAAAGTATGGCGGTCTGGGTAGAGAGATTTGCCTCAAACAAAAACCTGTCAAATCCTTTTCACACATGGAGGTAGGTTCCTAACACCAGGCAACTATACCTGTGTTTAGAACATAAGCTTCTAGCTCATAGTTTCCCTCTTGCTCAAAAGCAGGATTAATTAGGTTCCATGGAGAATGACAATGTGAGACTTGTCACGTGCTTTCTGGGCCACGTGGACTCTCCGGACTGTGTTTTACTCATTCTGCCCCCTCCCCCCCCCCCCCGTGTGTTTTCTTGCAGCTTGTCCCATGAGGAACACCCCCACAGCCATCCTCTCTACGGACATGGCGTATGCAAGTGGCCAGGATGTGAAGCAGTTTGTGACGACTTCCCAGCCTTTCTAAAGTAAGAATTATCTTCTTCTGTCTGTGTCTTCTCTGTTGCACAACTGTCCCTCCTGCTGTCTGTCCTTCACTCACCAGCTTGCCTTCCTGTTAGAGAGTGTCTCAGAGCCCTTCAGAGGGTGGCCTCTGAGTCGCCATTATAGGAAGTTAGATCATCCCTGGAGGGTTGTCCCCTCAGAAGAAGGAGACTTAAATGGAAGGCACCAATAGCAGTCAGTTTTCCAAACTAACTCTGGGGTAGAGAGAAACCTTCAGTTATTTCAGTGACGGGTCCTTTGTAGTTCCATGGCTGGGCCCCTTCTTTGGCATGGGATCCTGAGACAGTGCCGCCATCTTGGTTTCTTATCCCTCTGTACCGGGTGGTTTCTGTTGAGGTCATTTTCCCTGCCAGGAGAAGTGGATGATCGTATGATGTAAGCTCGGGCTGTCTCATCTCGAGCAGTGATGCTGATAGTCTCTGCCAAAATGGGCTGCTCACCTTCTCCACTGGCAGTGGATGCCTGCCTGTGCCTCTCATCTCAGAATTGCCTTCCCTCACCTGTGCTGTCCAGTGGGTTATAAATCTGACCCAGCTGCCCTGCATTCTTGGCATCACTCCTGTACAATATGTTGAATCCTTGACTAATGTACTGAATACCGTTGTTGTCTTAGTGTTCTATTGCTATGAAGAGACACCATGACTAAGGCACCTCTTAAAAGAAAGCATTTCATTGGGGGGACTTGCTTACAGTTTTAGAAGATTAATCCAGGATCATAATGGCAGAAAACAGACGTGCATGGTGCCGGAGCTGTAGCTGAGACCTTCACATCCCTATCTGGAGGCAGTAGGCAGAGAGACCGTGGGCCTCGTGTGGCCTTTTGAAACCCCAGATCCTATTCCCAGTGAAACACTTCCTCCAGTAAGGCCACATCTCCCAATATTTCTCAAACAGATCTACTAACGGGGGACCAAACACTCAAATACACGAGCCTCTGGGGGCTCTTCTCATTCAAGCACCACAACAGTGTCACCCCTTCAGTTTGCCTCACGCATAACCTCTATACATCAGGGCACATGATGGTTTCTCTGGGGTGAGAGCTTCATTTATGGACCAGATCCAAACACTGATACTAAAGATACCTCCAGTCTTACATGCAGGTAGTTTTGTGTGAATATTTTATTGTTATTTTAGTGCACAGAAAGAAGGCTTTGAACTTATGATATAGTTCTCTCACATTGTACCCTTCACTTCAAGAGTGTTCTGTGGTCAGCGTATGTTTAAGCCGTGTCCAAGAGAGCTAGTAAGTCTCAGCATCGAGAGCAGCAGCCACAGTCGTCCCTGATTACATTATTAGCATTTAGATAAGTGACGCTGGCTTTGTTTTCTGTCTAGCTCCTTCATGGAATCTGTTTTGTTACCACCCTATCGTTTGCCTAATCATATTTATCCAATGAGAGAAAAAGAGCTGGGCAGAACGCACTTGGAAATTCTGATTTTCTCGTTTGCACCAATGCTAAGTAAATAAGTTGCTGATTTAATTCTTCTGTAGAATGGCTGACAAGCGTCAGTCAGCATGATTTATGGCTATAGAATCTTGAACTATAAAATTGTTATCATCCCTCGTGCGGCGTGCATCAGCTCTAGGGACCAAGACTGCACTGCCAGTTCCCCAGTTTGACCCATTTAAAACATTTCATTAATAGTCAAAGTATTCATATCTTAATAATCTTCAAGTCATAGGTTCATGTGTTATGAGCTGGCAGTTCAGATATGGCTAGGCCTCAGGATCTAGAAAGAGTGAATAATTCAAACCACTTCTAAAGAAAAAAGAAAAGGCAAAGATCATTTGAATTGAGGCCTAGATTTATCTCCTACAAACAAGAAGCCCGTTTACTTCTCAGGATGTTTGGAGCCTGACTCTGAGTTGGAAACCGTCTCTCCAGCCTTTGTTGTGGTTTTGCACATGGCATGACATGCTCCTGGTTCCTGTTTGCTCAGCGGAGCTGGAGTGCCCACTATCAACTTGCAATATGGCTTGCTTATTTTCTACTGTTTGCTTATGTGCTAGTATTTTTCAGAAGGCTTTGTTTGCAAGTTGTACAAACCTGACTTGAGTTGATATAAGGAAAAGAATAAAGGCAGGGGTGAAAATGAGCCAGTATAGACTGGAACTCCTACAGCATTGCAGGTGCCAGGCATGTCAGGATCCAAGTGACTGACGAGGGCTGTGGGGGTGCTGCAGTTTGGGGTTCCCATTAGCCCTGTATTTCCCCATTGTCTCATCCTTTGGACTTTTCTAATTGGAACTGGAGAACACAGGTTTGTCTGCCGTGGAATTATCAGTCCCACAGTGCAGAGAACCTTGTGCAGACTGCCATTGGTCCACATTAAGCCCTCTGTACTAGTTTTGAGCCAAGCTCCATTACATTCCTGCCTCCAGAGCAAAGGGACTCATACACATGATGAGAGACATGCTTCCAGAAAACAGAAGTGAGCCTTTCCATGGAAGAAGCCACTGCGAACTCAGCTTTACTGAGTTCCCAACTCAAGATCTCATTTTCCCTTCCTTTACAGCAAGATTTTAATACGTGGAGATTCAGGCTTACCTTTCAGTTCAGGATCTTGCCTAATGAATTGGAACACAAGTTAGTCATCTGGGGGACTTGGAGCCACATGTCTGTGCTCAGCCCCAAAGAGGAATCCATTGGGTCTAGGGAAGCTCTTCTTGCAGTTCCCATGAAAGCCACAGGTTCCCTTAAACTCTGACACTGTTACCCAGCATTTCTCTTCCGATTGCTGGGTTGGAAGGTCCTGGAAGAATCTCCTTGGCTCTGCTCGTCCATAAGCCCCCTCCAGTTTTGCCAGTTATTTTTTATGGTGTACACAAATTGGCACTAGTCAGATTGTACTAATGTGTAGTTAAACAGCTGTAAATATGCAATAGGCATAGTTTCAGATATGTAACAATACATATTAATACATACATATTAATTCATTTAGCCCTCACAGCTGCCTGGGAAAATGTCATAGTAGCATTTTGAATATACAGATAAGGCAATGAACGAGCTGAGTTTGATGACCCCCCCCCCCCCCAGGTCACTCAGTTACTGTGAGCTCTGGTTCTGAGTCTTGTCCGCCATGGTCACACTGTGCAACCTGGGAGAAACTAGAAACAATGTTTGTTTTTTTGAGAAAGGGTTTCTTTGCCTTTCCCTGGCTGTCCTGAAACTTACTCTGTAGACAAGACTAGCCTTGAACTCACAAAGATCCATCTCCCTCTGCCTTCCTGAGTGCTGGGATTCAAGGTGTGTGATACCACCACCCGATTGAAACTATACTTTTTTAAATTAATAAGTTATTTTCTATTTAAGGTAGTAGATGTGAAGAAAGTTTTAAGGGCAATCTTAAGAGTAGTCATTTGTGTGGATAGGTTGTATCTCAGTATCTCTTGGGCAGGCGGTGGTGGTGCACGCCTTTAATCCTAGCACTTGGGCAGCAGAGGCAGGCAGATCTCTCTGAGTCCAATGCCAGCCTTGTCTACAAGAGCTAGTTTCAGGACAGGCTCCAAAGCTACCGTGAAACCCTGTCTCAAAAAACCAAAACAACAGCAACAATAACACTAACAATGATCTCTTATGAGTTAGACTCCAAAGGCATAGCTTAGAAAGTGCCCAGCCCTTACTGAGCTCTCTGTAAACATGGACACATCTTATCTACTTAGGTATATTTTAGGAGCAATAATTTTAAATATTTAACAAGAAATTCCCGACCTTGTGTTTTGAGAAGGCACTGCTGACTGTTCTCTGAAATAATGTGAAAAGTTGCTTACAGTTCCATCCCAAGGGTGGCGTGACATTATGGAGAGTCCATACTTTGGGGGCCGTCTGAGTCCTATCCCCGTCAGTCTAAAACAGGCAGAGCCCACGTGAGGAAAAGAAGCGTGACTTTGCCCCTCATACCAGCTGTGTGTGGCCTCTGACCTGGGGTCACATTGTTGACTCCACCCTGTATTTCCAGCTGAACAGCGCTTTGTGCCTCCTGGATTCTGTTGGCCGGATAGATGGGGGAACGCGTGTGTGAGAGGGCCTGTGATTTCCCCCAACACCCACGGGCTTTAAACTCCTGGCTCTGGGGTTCTCCAACCTAGCCTTTCAGGTTTGGTGTCTGAAAGCAACATGAGGCCTAGTTCCTGTTTTCCAGCCGTGTGTGTGACCCCAGGTCATAGGTGTAATTGCTGCAGCTTGCAGAAGTGCTTCAGGATACGGAGTCCAGTTAGCCAGTGAGGTATCCCTGTTGATGGAGAGAGGGGGAGGCCCGCAGGCCAAGGCAGAGGTGTGTTCTTCTCCTCCTGATGAGGAAGTAGTAGGGCTGATGGGAAATGAAAACCAGAGACTTAACGTGACACCTTGGCCACAGGGTTTGTCCCTGAGGTGAGGATGGCCATGGGGCCTTTAATTTCAGAGCTGAGCATTGCTCAGGAACGTGCTGTTGTCTTTCCTTTCAGTCAGCAGAGACCTCGCCTGGGCTCTGTCTCCTCTCCTTCTTAAATCTCCCCACCCAGAGTTGTCATGTGACCAATATTGTTGGGGTTTGCTGATGCCAGGCGGTGCTCACATTTACTCTGATGTCATTCTAGCAGTATGGCTCTGATTCTCCCACAACAGGGAATGAGAACAAGCCCATGGCCTTCCAAGATGGGAAGCTGTTAGACTTCACCATCTTTCCCTTCCAGTTAGTCTCTCTTTTTAGATCAGTCAGGGTTAGGCTTCACCACAGGGACATGGAGTAATGATTCTTCTCCATAAAGACAAAAACAAGCAAACAGCTCCCATGATGTTTCAGAGAGGTCCGCAGCAGAACCTTCCTAGGTCTCAGTCATGAGCACACTCGCCATTTTCTGGTTTGAGTGTCAGTTCAGACCAGGCTGCAGTTTCAGAAATGCTTGGACTGAGAATTTCTTTTTCCCTTAAGCCCTCAACCCCACCCACCCCGTGCCTTGCTTAGGAGATGGAACCCTGCTAGGCCCTGAGTGACACCCCCAAACCCCTTCCTAGTCTTCCATATGATTTCCTCCCTTTGTGTACTTACAGAGTATCCATTTGAAAAGATTGTCTGCTCTTTTTGGTAATTTTTTCATATAGAAAAGCTCCATACAGACAAAAGCAAACAAAACAAAAATTTCTTTAACAAGTTAGTCAGATGTATGTAATTTATGGAAGCCAAAAGAAGTTTTCTCTGGGTTTCTAATGTGAGACAGGAGAGCAGCATTGAAGAGATTGTCCAGAGATGGGACTTTGACCCCTTCCTGAAGGTTGAGAGCAGCAGACAGAATAAGATAGTTCTTTGGTAAATTGCTTAAAGAAGAAAAAAATTTTTTTCGGCGCATTTTACTTTTTAAACCTTCGAAGACTTGCATGTGAAAGAAACGAAGTGTATTCTGTACTGTTTTCACAAGTGTTTTTATCATGGTAACATCTTGTTTACTTTAGTTCCCTGCCTAAAACTACTTGGAACATGTTAAGAAAACATTTCAAGAAACCCTGACAAAGAGGCTTTTGTTTCGCAGCCACGGAGAGGCCGTGCGCCTCACAAAGGTGTTAACTTCCAGCCCCTTAAGCACTTCCACACGAAATTCCAGCAACTGTGTTTGTGGTTTTGGAAAAACAAAATGATGCTAAAGAAACCAGGTATATGCTAATACATGTCTAGGGAGGCCGGATATCATAAATTGTTTCAAACCCATTTGTGGCTCTGGGGCTTGCACGCCCGAATTTTCGGCAATGAAATTGCCTCCAGTAAGCACGGTGGCAGTGTAGTCTGCACACAGAGGGAAGAGCTGCCCTTACTTGTGGCTGTGTGCAGACGGAGTACCCACCTCCTGGTGCAGCCTTTCAAGGTCATGGGCCTGTATTTTACCCCATCAGAGCTGAGGAGAGAAATCTTCAAAAGTTGCAAAATGAGCTTCATATATTTTTTTTTTTTTTTACAAACAATGACTCTCTACTTACTGTGCATTTTCTAGAGTTGTTTTTAAAAAGAATAAAAGATGGGTGTTCCCAAGAAGGAGAAAATGTTTTTCCCTTAAAAAACGGTTTCTTTTTAAACCATCTTGACTTTAAGAGTTCAAGACTGTCCCCAGTGCTTGAAAAGGTCAAAGTGGCCTGAAGACCACAGTGCCCTCTAGTGATATGTAGAATATTGTATAGAAAAGTTTAGACAAATTTACCAAACAGGCCCAGGCCACTACTTTTCTCAAAAAGGAAGCAAACGATACTTGAATTCACTGTTATTTAGAAATGAAATTTAAATTTTGCTTTCCTTGAAAGCATTTGAAGTGTTTTTCGTTTCTACCTGGGAAGGTAGTTCTACAGTTTGCTGCAAATGTGGAACAGATGTATGTGACCACAGATGCGCTGTTTGAAGAGCCATTAAGTTAGCTTAGGTGTCTCCTGCGATCACTTCCGGCATGGAATTATCTGGCCTTACTTAGGAGACGAGGATCGTCTCTCTGTCCCCCACTTTTATTGACACCGTCTACCACATTATGGCCATGTCTAAATGGTAAAATTTATTATTAGCAGTAGTGTCACAAAAGTCTGAGACAGCGATTTTCCTTTCAATAAAAGTAGTTAAAAACCTTTTAGAAAATCCATAATTTTGATTGCCTGTACTTCATAAATGTATAACTGGTACTTTTTAGCTGTCTCTTTAGGGAAAAATGAGTTTTATCACCTGTGGTACCTGGGTTAATGAAATTGTGTGCTGGAATTTAGCCAGGATGAGAGATGAGATCATTCCAAGACACTAATAATTGGCAACAGGTCTCATAAAAGCTCTAACTCTTGAGTGGAATATCATTAGATTTTTAAAAAATTATTATTATTATTTTATGTAAATTGAGAGATTAGTTGTCAGTCCTCAAGTTTCTATACTAGTGAGATCCTCATTTGGCATCACATTCAAAACCCAGTGACCTAAAAACCAGCCTCAGAGCCAAGAGCAACAGAGCAGTGTCCATCAGTGCCTTGCAGAAGAATTTGCTTGCATCAGGTTTCAACTTCAGTTCCTGTTCAGCCTTTTACAAATCACGGCTCTCAGCTCAAATTTGAAATAATGCTGCCTTTTTCCCCACGTTCCTCCCGTGTTTGATTGTTTGTGGATACTAGCTGTCCAGGAAATCCCATACTTACAGATATAAATCCAGAATGATCTTGTTT